>NC_135234.1:37003074-37098074 GCF_051348905.1 Ranitomeya variabilis | reverse complement strand
CCTCTATATGCAGTAGGTAACACGGGATCTACCGTTCACAATAGGTGATGTCACAGCTCACCTCCTCCTCCTGTACCATGACTGATAACACCTCTCTATACAGTAGATAACACAGGATCCACCATTCATAATAGGTGATGTCACAGCTTACCTCCTCCTCCTGTACAATGACTGATAACACCTCTATATACAGTAGGTAACACAGGATCCACCATTCACAATAGATGTCACAGCTCACCTCCTCCTCCTGTACAATGACTGATAATACATCTATATACAGTAGATAACACAGGATCCACCATTCACAATAGATGATATCACAGCTCACCTCCTCCTCCTGTACAATGACTGATAACGCCTCTATATACAGTAGATAACACAGGATCCACCATTCACAATAGGTGATATCACAGCTCACCTCCTCCTCCTGTACAATGACTGATAACACCTCTATATACAGTAGGTAACACAGGATCCACCATTCACAATAGATGTCACAGCTCACCTCCTCCTCCTGTACAATGACTGATAATACATCTATATACAGTAGATAACACAGGATCCACCATTCACAATAGGTGATATCACAGCTCACCTCCTCCTCCTGTACAATGACTGATAACACTTCTATATGCAGTAGGTAACACAGGATCCACCGTTCACAATAGGTGATGTCACAGCTCACCCCTTTCCCCTTCATAATAATTTGTGCCCAGATTACATCATGAGCCAAAAAGTCATTTGGGACATTTATCTATGTTGATGTGGCTGCTAACAAGAATGAAGTATGAGTCTAATAGGTATAGTGTTCATTGTGAAAATTGTACTTTTATTTTTTAATATGGTATAAAATTCTTCAAATCTTTTTAAACCTTATTTCTGTCATTATGCAAAAATAAAGCTGAAATATTGCATTTTCCACTGTTTACACTGAGACTCACCATAGGATGACATATACTTTTCTCTACAGAAGACTTTTCAGCAGTCTCAGTATCCTCACAGGGAGGTTTACAATGACAAAATCTGTATATACAGCAAATTACACATAATCCATCATTCACAATAGGTTGTTGCTTCCTCGGCCCCTTCCTGCACAGTGACCTCTGCACAGGTCAGATTATGCCCGCATACAGGATTCCTCCCTGCACAGTGAGCTCTGCACAGGTCAGAGTATGCCCTCATAGAGGATTCTTCCCTGCACAGTGACCTCTGCACAGGTCAGATTATGCCGCATACAGGATTCCTCCCTGCACAGTGAGCTCTGCACAGGTCAGAGTATGCCAGCGTACAGGATTCCTCCCTGCACAGTGACCTCTGCACAGGTCAGATTATGCCACCATACAGGATTCCTCTCTGCACAGGTCCGAGTATGCCCTCATAGAAGATTTCTCCCTGCACAGTGACCTCTGCACAGGTCAGATTATGCCAGCATACATGATTCTTCCCTGCACAGTGACCTCTGCACAGGTCAGATTATGCCAGCATAGAGGATTCTTCCCTGCACAGTGACCTCTGCACAGGTCAGATTATGCCAGCATACATGATTCTTCCCTGCACAGTGACCTCTGCACAGGTCAGATTATGCCAGCATAGAGGATTCTTCCCTGCACAGTGACCTCTGCACAGGTCAGATTATGCCCGCATACAGGATTCCTCCCTGCACAGTGACCTCTGCACAGGTCAGAGTATGCCCGTATAGAGGATTTTAAGTCAACCATGCCCAATGTGAATCACGTAAGTTTCCCTTTAATGTGCTCACACAGGCATACAGGTTTCATTCCTGTAGTGTAGCGCATTCACTCTTAATGTAATATTAATGCCTTGGCATACGATATATGTGAAAAATTTTGCTATAATCTGTAAGTACTTTTTTTCCTTTCCAATTTTCCTCTTCAGAAGCAGTATTCTTTTTTTGTCATTAAACTTTATCAGCATGCACAAGAGACAAATGTAGAATGACAAAAATGCAAGAAAAAAAAGCAAAACCTGCTTTTTTTCCCTGCAGCTTTATTGTCAAGAGAGCGGGTTTTGCTGCAGAGGAAAAAAGCCATTTGTTAACACAGCCTAAATTGTTTTCATGTATACTGTGTTCTTGCTGTATAACCACATGTACTAGGCATTGGGGGGAAAAAAGTCTGCAACGTTACAGACCTATCTGTATCTGTCAGCAGGGCAGACTTGTCATAAAACTGCAGCCACAATTACACCATGTCCAGCGCTACATGAAGAAGGTAGTGACGTCTTTGCTGCTTTCTGTGGTGTTTGTCAGTAGCTATCATTTCTCCTTACTGATCTGTTTTACTAAAACTCTACCTGAAATAGCAATTGTGAGCCATTATTCCTCCGGAATATTTATGAATGAATTGATAAGTGTCATCAAGTGGAACCTGTCATGGTAGACTTGCTGTGCAGTCAGTGCTGCTTGTACCCCTTTGACAAGAAGGAATGACAATGCCCGATTATCAGTTTTATTTATAAATATCGTGTAGCGGAGGCCACAGATCCCGCCCCGCAGTGTGATATGATGTATTCACACTGCGGGGCTGGGAATCTGGCGCCTGTGCAGTGGAGCTGGTCACCGTGCTCCATTGAAGATAATGCCGAAGTCTCGCGAGACTTCACAAATCGTGAAATCCGCCCATCGGTGACCCCTGTCACGTGATCGTGAGTCACCGATGGGTTGGAATGGCAATTAGTGGTCTCCTGCAGACCTCTATGGTTGTCACTGCTGGATTGCTATGAGCGCTGCCCCATAGCAAGTCAGCAATTCTGCTACACTCGGGCAATCTGATCATCGCCTGTATGTAGCAGAGACAATTAGGTTATGGCAGCTTTTTAAAAAATATTAATAAAATATTTAAAAGTTCAAATCACCCCTATTTCATCCCATTCAAAATAAAACAAGGACAATAAACAATTAAAAAAAATTGACACTAAACGGCGTACTGAGAGAATTACGTTTTTTGGGGGGCGCTGCAACATTGAATTAAAGTGCAATAACGGGCGATCGATCAAAAGTTCGTTTCTGCACCAAAATGGTATAATTAAAAACATCAGCTCGGCGTACAAAAAAATAAGCCCTCACCCAACCCAAGATCATGAAAAATGGAGACACTACGGGTATTGGAAAATGACGCAATTTTTATTTGTTTTAACAAACCTTTAAAAAAATAAAAGGAACCTAGACATGTTTGGTGTCTATGAACTCTTAATGACCTGGAGAATCATAATGGCAGGTCAGTTTTAGCATTTGGTGAACAAGGTAAAAAAGAAAATATCCAAAAAAAACGTTGTGGAATTGCACTTTTGCAGTTTCACCGCACTTGGAATTTTTTTTCCTGTTTTCTAGTACACGACATGGTAAAACGTATGGTGTCTGTCTTTCAAAAGTACAACTTGTCCCGCAAAAAGCAATCCCTCACATGGCCAAGTTGCCGGAAAAATAAAAAAAAGTTATGGCTCTTGGAAGAAGGGGAGCGAAAAACCAACGCAAAAACTAAAAAGGGTTAAAAGATAGCAGTTTCCATCAATCATGACCATTCCTAGATTTCAGAGGACACACAGTAGGACAGACTGCATCAAGAACATCTGCTCGAGACTCTTTTAGTGCGTCTGTCTTGTGCGTCACGCAGCCCGTCCTACTGCGTGCCTTCTGAAATCTAGGATGGGCTGCACAGTGAGATAGATGGCAGTCACCTTTTTTTTTTTTTTTTTTTTTAAATCCTCACTGTGCACTAGATAAAGTATACCTTTTTCAAAATATAAAGGTATTTAAAAAAAAAGTTTATTTTTATTACATTTCTCGAAGAACCCCTTTTTAAATGGTTATTCCCAATAAAAAAAAAAAAAAAAAAATCTTATCGATAAGAGAGATCTTGCTGATTTTCTGAAGTCCGTCCGCTTCCACCCCCAGTTTGTCCACTCCATTTATTGTTTCGGGATTGGCAAGTATAATGCTCTGTTATTTTCTGCGGACCCATAAACGATGAATGGGATGGAGGCTGCTTATGGGCTCCTCCGCTCCATTCAGAATGGGGTTGTAGAGCCTTGTTCTCAAGGTTGTAAAGCGCTGATCACAAGAAGCCTACAATCTAGTGTCCAGCAAGCTATGCCCTTTCCTATTCCTCACATTCATTACAGGACTATTGAGAGCCAACTAAAGGCAAAGATGTATGCGCAGATAATGAGTGGATGACGTCCCTGATTTAAGCATATAACTAAAATTCTTTAACCTTTTATGAACTAGGGCTGATGAAAGACAACTTCTCAGTAGGTGTCAAAGTAGGACATTTCTAGTCTACATGGTTAAATGATTGTGAAGATGTATTGTGTTTCCTCTGTTTGCTGCATATGACTGAAAGATGTGGAGCTTAAAAAAAAAAATCAATAAAAGTACACTTAAGTAATCTGCACAGGGATGTCTCTCCAAATGAGCAAAGTTAAAACCATTCAGAATAATTTCAATACCAGGATAAGACTATTCACATGTCTATTTCTAATGGATCCAGTAGAAAGAGATAATTGTTGCAAATAAACATGAAACTGACACCAGTTTTTCCTTTTTATAGAGATGTGTTTAAAAGCATAAACAATAGTTCTTATTTAATTCTGTTTTTAAGGTGGGGGTTTTTGTTCCATTTCAAAACTTTTTTTTTTTTCTTTTATTCTCCCACCCAGTAGAGGTTTGTTTGTTTTTGTTTGTTTTTTTCTTGGTACGCACCTCAATTAGAGAACCTGTTTGGTCCCTTGCGACCCCCAAAGCCACCAGCAGTTGTATCTGCAAATGGAAGTACCCTGCCTCACAGTCCCTGTATTACAGGGGTGGGGACCCTTTCTCCTGCTGGGGGCCATTTGGAAATTTCTAGTATCATTCGGGGGCCACATAAAAATGATCACCTTGAAAATGACCTCAGTATATTTAGTCAAACAATTACAGAAACTCACCCTTAATGTGACGGCTGGAGCTATTTCTCTTTGGTGCTGCTGTGATATTAGATGATACTGATCATGATGCTTTTCACAGCTGCTTTTCCAGAGGCGGCACAAAGATCACAGGAGGGCACAGATCATGGAGGGGCACATATCTGGAGGGGACAGATCACAGGTGGCACAGATCACATAGGAGCACAAATATCATATGGAGGCACAAAGCTGGGAGCCCCAGGGATCACAGGGGCACATAGCTGGAGGGCACAGAAATCACAAGGGGCATATAGCTGAAGGGCACAAATCACAGGGAGCAACTAGCTGCGGAGGGCAGAGATCACGGGGAACAGATCACAGGGGAGCACATAGCTGGGGGGCTCAGATCACAAGGGGCATATAGCTGAAGGGCACAAATCACGGAGCAACTAGCTGCGGGGGGCAGAGATCACAGGGGAGCACATAGCTGGGGGGCTCAGATCACAAGGTGGCATATAGCTGGAGGGCACAAATCACGGGGCATATAGCTATGGGGTGCAGAGATCACAATGGGAGCAGAGATCACTGGTAACCTATGGGGCACAGATCACGGTGGGGGGGGGGCACATAGCTGGGGCCACAGATCACATGGGGGCACAGCGATGACATGGGGGCATGTAGTTGGGAGCCACAGATCACAGGGGGCTTACAGTTGGGGGCAAAGATCAGATGGGGCAAAGAGATCATATTGGGGCACATAGCGGGGGGGGGGGGGGGGCACAGATCACAGGGGAGCACATAGCTGAGGGGCACAGATCACCTGCAGACAGGCCCAGAGCTGCCGGCACAGAGATCACTCTGGCCTCTGGCAGCTGCTCCTCTTCTGGGACAGGAGGACAGGAGCGCATTGACCGCTAACCCCGCCCACCCCGGCGCTAACTTCATCATTCCTGTGCAGGGCAGGAAGCGTTCCGTAATGAGCGCTGCCTACCATGCTCTTGGGGGTTAAAGGGCCGGCAGCTGGCTGGATGCGGCTGCCTCCTGAGCATTGCAGACTTCGGCGGACCTTCCCACGGGCCGGCCGCATGAAAAGCCACTGGGGGCCCCACCCCTGCTGTATTACATCACACACAAAAAGTTCTTTAGAAAAATGTTTTCTAAAGTCTGTTTATGATTTATAAATGAGGTCTTTGACTAGTCCATGGGGTGGTGTTGTCCCCAGACTAGACGACCCACTTGTATGTTATTACCCCCCCTGTGGGTGTAATCGCCAGTGCTATAGATCCCTTGTGCATGAGCGCGACTTCTGCCCCTCATGGTATTGATCCTCTGAAGCAGAGTGTGTTTTCAAAGGATCACTGCAGTGAGGGAAAGAAGCCACGCTCATGCGCGAGGGATTTATAGGGCTGGCAATGACACGCTTGTAAGTTATGTTATCATGTTCACAGGGGCGTGATAGCATGCTTAGTGGGCCGACTAGTCTGAAGACCCTAACGCCCCATCGACTGGTCAAAGGCTTCATTTACAGATCATAAACGTACTTTAGAAATCCTGTTTGTAAAGATCTGTGTGTAACGTAATAAAGTGATTTTTAGGCAGGTTGTTTACCTATGAAGACACAACTGGTGGTTCTGGGGGCAATTTCGAAGGGGATTTCCTATCCTTTTATATTAGGAATAGGTCATCAATATCTGATGGTGGAGCAGCACCCCGCCGATTAGCTGGTGCCGACGCCGGCTGGACGTTCAGTTGACAAAGTTGAGCACATCCAGCCGCTTCCAGGAACAGCTAACCGGCTGAGGTGCTGGATGTCGCATCCCCACCGATTTGATATCGATGACCTCTCCAAATTGCAACCCCTTTAAAATTGATTCCATTAAACAGATGACCATTAGTTTGATTTTTTTCTACATAAAATTTAATGTTTAACAAAATAAATGAAACCAAAGTGTCGTCTTCTGTGATTTTTCTAACACTGTATCTGCCCTCCAGGCTTTCTACCTCCTTTGGGGATGCCTCCTCCCATGGCTCCAGTATCTCTTCCTCCACCTTTATCTGGATTAGGCATGCCGCCAACCTGTAAGTCACTTCCTTTCTGGAACTTTGTGGTTTATATTTGTTCTGCAATTCATTATAATTACTCATCTATGAGCCGCCATTTAACTAACGTGTACAGGACCTGGGCAATGTTATTTTATAAATTAGGGAAGACGAGCGCTAGAAAGCGGGGCCCCAATGTGATCAGCAGAATCCACTTAGAATAATTTGTGTAAATCTATCATTTTAGATCTTGTATTAGGGTACCTTTACACAGTGCAATTTTGATCGCTACGACGGCACGATTCGTGACGTTGCAGCATCGTATGATTATCGCTCCAGCGTCGTAGACTGCGGTCACACGGTGCAATACACAGCGCTGGAGCGATAATTTCATGACGTATTTGCGATGTAGAAGCCGTTGGTTACTGTGCGCACATCGTATACAACCTGTGTCACACGATGCAATCATGCCGCCACAGCGGGACACTAGACGACGAAAGAAAGTTTCAAACGATCTGCTACGACGTACGATTCTCAGCGGGGATCCGGATCGCAGTAGCGTGTCAGACACAACGATATCGTAAATGCATCGCTGGAACGTCACAAATCGTGCCGTCGTAGCGATCAAAATTGCACTGTGTAAAGGTACCCTTACACATATGCACTGAGTTTCATTTGTTTTAATAACTATGTAAAATACCTGCTCGTAAACTAGAACAGACGCTGTGGGGGGGTATATTGCGTTGTTTTTAGTGGTCTTGCTTAACTTTCTATGAATGAGGGTCTCGTACTGGGAGCTTTGTGAATAACACTTGGTTTCTTAGCTGCTGCAGGTCCTTCATCAAATGATTCAGACATATCGCAAGGACATCCTATGTCTCTCGGATCTGGACGAGAAAATATTGAGTCTGATGATAATGGAAATGGATTTGGGCCTGCTCCTCAAGGAGGGCCAAATAATGCTCCTGGGCCAATGAACCCACATCACGGTAAGGCTTTCTTTAATACATTTTTAGAAGTATTTTCCTGTCCTTTTAATTTGAGGTTTGTTTTATATTGTTCAGGGTCTTGGTGAGAGAATGATTTTAGAGGCTTTTAAGTGTCCTTTCATATCGCGATAACTACGTCCTTTGTTCTTTACAAGGACATTGGCTGTTCGTGTAGTTTATGAAGGGAAAATATAGTTTACTGTTTGAGCATTTCTCTGATAAAAAAAATTGATTTAACTCGTGCACAATAGTTTGATAAAATATCAGCGCTGTACAAATGTGGTGTGGACAGACTTAGCTGTTAGGTTCTTTCTGGAAAAATATAACTTGGAAATTTTTGTAAGACTCTAGTTCCTGGGTGAAAGGTTTAGTAATACGCTATGGAGTCAATTCATCAAAACTGATGATGTTCACCCTCACTCTATGCCAGTCTTGCTGCAGCACACAGTGAAAATTCTTAATTCTGCAAACCTTCTGTCGTGCGCCTCCGTACACTGTGCCGGAAATGCTACTCCATTTATTTTATTTTTTTTTTATTTTTGAAATGCAAAACACCTGCATTTTTGATTAATTTAAACTGCACCTCCGGCTTTTCCCCTTTTAGCGAATCTATCCCAAAGTGGTGCAAAAAAACTTCAAAATGACTATCTAGTGCCTTGATTGCATATATCAGTATGAACCAAAGGCAAATAAAGTGAACTACAAATTCTTAATAAAGGTTCATTTAAAATAACATGCAAAATATAAAAGCATAAGTCTCACAACAGACGGACATGTCAGTAGACTGGATCAAGGGAGTGTGTGTAAAATATAGTAGTGATGGCACATAGATGTAGAGAGGTTATCATACATGTATGTGATATATGTAAAGTGCTGTGGAATATGATAGCGCTGTATAAGCAAAACCAGATAAATACAGTATATTAAATTTAACACCATTGTGTAGGATAATAGTAAATAGTATAGAGAAGTTACTCGATGATAACTGCAATAATAGTTACATGGCTGAAAACAAGTCGCCTGGGTCACAGATTGAAGTTGGGTCCCTTGTCCTTACACCCGAAGTGTTTCCTCCGGCTTCCTCAGGCGGTCAGGTATTTTAAGGCTCATCATAAATTGGTTACAGGGGTTAGTCCTGCTCCACTCACTCCTGCAACAAGAGGGGAGTGGGACAGATGACAGCAAGTCCACTGGTGCCCGCCTGAATGCAAAGTATCGCGCACCCATCCTGTACTAATGCGGTCATTGTCCCACTCGCCTCTCCACGCCGAAGGGAGCAGAGGGCTAATCCTTTAAAGAATGAGCCATTCTAAAGGTTATTGACTTCAGTGAAGAACAGATATCGCAAGGTAACGGTCAATGGGAGATTTTAGGAAAGTTTAGCAACCAAATGTTAAGCTGCTGAAAGCAATTGAGTTAGCAGGATAGATATCTGCTTAGTATGAAGCTCTTCTACCTATGATTCACGCCCAAAATCTTGGCACAAAAGCGCCATTCACAGATTCCAGTAATTGCTATGACACCCACTTTCTCTAATATTTACATGTTTATTGGGGTTTTCTGCTGCTTTGTCATTCAGTCCTTAAGAGTCTTATTTATTTATTTTTACCATTATTTGGGATTGTATATTGCGGCTTAAATGATTTTAGAGCTTGAACTGTTATGTTTACATGCTGTAAATGATTCCATCAAGAGTTCTGACATTTATTTACATGCTGTAAATGATCCCATCAAGAGTTCTGACATTTATTTACATAGTATAACGCCACTTGGAGACCAGAGTTTATAGCAAGGTGCACATCCACCTAATGAGCAGAGTACTAGTGGTCACCGTGGTCGGCCACTAACCCCACTGCCAGGTCTCTGCATAGTGAGCATTTGTTCGCTACAGAGCAGTCTATACGCGGTCAAAGGAGTGGAGTCTGTACAATGGCATGGTAGGAGAGCTGAGGAGACTCCTGCTGGAGTAGTAGGAAATGGGTAATTTTAGCTGCCAGAGGGTGGAGGTGACGCTCTCCAGGCTCTATTAGCAGTAGTAGTGGAAGCACATGGAGGGTATTTTTCTTGTTCTTCAGGACCTCTGTATGAAGATGACTTAATGGAAAACATTTTATGGAATCTGCAAAACCCACTCTTCAACATAGTGCTTGGAAAAGCACCATCTACAGTTTCTGATCACTTTGACAACCAACTTCACTAATAGTTATAGGACAAGCCACATTGCCTTTACATCTAGTTTTTGTTGTTTTCAAAAGACCTAATCTCCACACTTGCTTTACAAGCAGTGACCAGGGTACCTTTACACCCTCTATAGCGAATTGTATGTGTTGATTAAAGATTTCAATTAAGGGTCCAGTCCTGTGGGTAATGTAGGCATATTTCTTTGTCAGCTTTTAATTTTTACCTTTTTTTTACTTCTGATTTTAAATACACATGTACATGGTGATTTGGTTTCTTAAATCAAGACATATTTGTGAACTTTTGTTTTCGTAGGTTTTTTTGTATTTAAACTCATTTTTGAAAATCTATACATACTTGATACGGTGGAAATAAAGTCTTTCCATACACATGTAGACTGTTAAAAGAAAATGCTCTTTAAAAGCCATTGAATCATCAAGTATTATCAAAGGTTTAATCAGGTTTTACACAGATGTATTGACGTATTGCATATACGACACTTCCCTCATTTAACTTTTTCTAATCTGTCTTTTTCACTTTGACACAGAGTAAGCCACAAACCCATTTAGGAAAGATTCATTGTAACCCAAAAGCATTGATTTTAATAGCAGCCTTCATCTGCTGCACCATATTCAGAATACATATTGACTGCATTTTAATGGAATCGGTCAGCATTATTTCACACCCCCAAACTATTTCCCTGCACATGTAGCTCTTTCAAAGACAAGTCAAGCACTACCTTTAGGCTTCTTTTACTCATACCGTGTTTTTGCGGGCCGTATTGCTGTAATTTTCAAGGTCTGCCGCAATAACGGACTGCAAAAAACTTGTGGATTGACGTTTTCCGGGTTCCCAATACTATAGCAAAAGTATTGTGGAAAAAAAAACGGTGGTCCGCAAAACTGGAAGTGACGGCGCACAGCAAAAACAACCTTCTGTTGTTTTTGTGGCCCAATTGATTTACAATGGGGGCCGTGTCTGTAAGCCGTGAAAAAGATTGACCAGGCTCGATCTTTTTACACGGTTCTGACGGCCATACGGCGCACGGCACGCCGTGGAATTATTACAGCCCCATAAAAGCCTTACATGGCTAGTCCAATCCTCAGTTACTGATAAATCATTGTTTAGATTGATATGCAAATGAGGCTTAGGAACTGTGTAGTTATGTAGTTATGAAGCCTCTGCCACGCCAGCTCTATTCCCTGCCCACCACCACTGACTCCTGCTTGACTGATGACTTCACCTGAAGTCACACAGCATACAGGGTATCGGTCAAGGAGGCGGTGGCACTGGGCAAGGAATAGAGCTGGAGTGACAGACTTCAGATCTACAAGTAGTTCTTCAGCCTCATTTGCATATCTGAAGCCTGTTACTCCAGCTCTGTTCCTCACCCAGCACCACTGCCTCTATGCTGTGACTTCAGGTGAAAGCCTTCAGTCAAGCAGGAGGCGTTGGCGCTGGGCAGGGAATAGAGCTGGAGTGACAGAGGCTTCAGATCTACAAGTAGTTCCCCAACCTCCTTTGCATATCAATGCAAATGTTGATTTCTCAGTAACAGAGGTACAAACTTGCCACGTAAAGATATTGCTGGAATTGTCTTTGTAAGAGCTCCATGCGTACAGTGCCTAAAAGTAGTATTCAACCCCCTGCAGATTTAGCAGGTTTAATAAGATGCAAATAAGTTAGAGCCTTCAAACTTCAAACAAGAGCAAGATTTATTAACAGATGCATAAATCTTACAAACCAAAAAGTTTTGTTGCGCAGTTAAATGTTTATAAATTTTAAACATAAAAGTGTGGGTCAATTATTATTCAACCCCTAGGTTTAATATTTTGTGGAATAACCTTTGTTTGCAATTACAGCTAATAATCGTCTTTTATAAGACCTGATCAGGCCGGCACAGGTCTCTGGAGTTATCTTGGCCCACTCCTCCATGCAGATCTTCTCCAAGTTATCTAGGTTCTTTGGGTGTCTCATGTGGACTTTAATCTTGAGCTCCTTCCACAAGTTTTCAATTGGGTTAAGGTCAGGAGACTGACTAGGCCACTGCAACACCTTGATTTTTTGCCTCTTGAACCAGGCCTTGGTTTTCTTGGCTGTGTGCTTTGGGTCGTTGTCTTGTTGGAAGATGAAATGACGACCCATCTTAAGATCCTTGATGGAAGAGCGGAGGTTCTTGGCCAAAATCTCCAGGTAGGCCGTGCTATCCATCTTCCCATGGATGCGGACCAGATGGCCAGGCCCCTTGGCTGAGAAACAGCCCCACAGCATGATGCTGCCACCACCATGCTTGACTGTAGGGATGGTATTCTTGGGGTCGTATGCAGTGCGATCCAGTCTCCAAACGTCACGTGTGTGGTTGGCACCAAAGATCTCGATCTTGGTCTCATCAGACCAGAGAACCTTGAACCAGTCAGTCTGAGTCCTCCAAGTGATCATGAGCAAACTGTAGACGAGCCTTGACATGACGCTTTGAAAGTAAAGGTACCTTACGGGCTCGTCTGGAACGGAGACCATTGCGGTGGAGTACGTTACTTATGGTATTGACTGAAACCAATGTCCCCACTGCCATGAGATCTTCCCGGAGCTCCTTCCTTGTTGTCCTTGGGTTAGCCTTGACTCTTCGGACAAGTCTGGCCTCGGCACGGGAGGAAACTTTCAAAGGCTGTCCAGGCCGTGGAAGGCTAACAGTAGTTCCATAAGCCTTCCACTTCCGGATGTTGCTCCCAACAGTGGAGACAGGGAGGCCCAACTCCTTTGAAAGGGTTTTGTACCCCTTGCCAGCCTTGTGACCCTCCACGATCTTGTCTCTGATGGCCTTGGAATGCTCCTTTGTCTTTCCCATGTTGACCATGTATGAGTGCTGTTCACAAGTTTGGGGAGGGTCTTAAATAGTCAGAAAAGGCTGGAAAAAGAGAGAATTAATCCAAACATGTGAAGCTCATTGTTCTTTGTGCCTGAACTACTTCTTAATACTTTAGGGGAACCAAACAGAATTCTGGTGGGTTGAGGGGTTGAATAATAAATGACCCTCTGAAAAGACTTTTCACAATTTAAAAAAAAAAAAAATAATAAAAGAAAGAACATTCTTTTTTGCTGCAGTGCATTTCACACTTCCAGGCTGATCTACAGTCCAAATGTCACAATGCCAAGTAAATTCCAAATGTGTAAACCTGCTAAATCTGCAGGGGGTTGAATACTACTTGTAGGCACTGTAGATGAATTGGGATGTGAAATCCTGCTGACAATTTTGATATTTTGACGATTTACCATGTTTTCAGTCAGTGTTGATAATTATAATTATTGTGGATCAGAACGGAGTTCACACGTTTCTAGCGGGTTAAAATAATCCAAATAAAGGATTGTCAATGATGACTTGCCTTCTGCCATCTTGCAAGATAACGCTTGTGCGTAAAGGTAAAGTCTAATTGATATATACCAGAAACATGCTGTTTCCATTACCTAATGAAGAAAAAAAAGCAGGAGGCTTGTCTACATATAAAATAAATAAACCATGTTCCTTATGATATTGCTTCTACTCGAGAGGTAGGCGCTGACTTTGCCCGCGTAGTTTACATCTGACCTCCTCCACAGTCAGTTTTTCTATCCAGGGCATTTGTAAAGCTGCAAGGGGGTGCTGTGTCCTGAAGGACCATGCCTTGACACAATGGTAATTTTCACATTGTTTGTACACTTTACACTGAAGGCAGAGGGGATATATGTAGGGGTGGGGAATATTTTATAACCATTTGCTATAGCTGGACACAGTTGTTGAGCTCACTGGTTTAGAACCGTAGATTTAACATTTATCAATCTATTCAAATTTTTCAATTTTTTTGTGATTATTTTTTTTTTTCCATCCATACCTCCTATTTTATTTTTGATATTTACAATAAAGAGGGCAGACCGGTTATTGAAAACAAATTTGTTCATTGTATGGAGAGCAGTGATGGGCAGCACATACACAACCAGTATTTGTGACATGCCTCAAAATGTGCAATGGACAACATCCTACTAGCGCCTCCAGCGTCCGTATGTGAAGGAAGAGGATGCACGGCGCTCCATTGCTGTGGTTCTGCTCCCACGGAGTCACGCTGGCCCGGGGTTACTTGATTGCCAGCACAACCGTCAATATATGAACTCTTGAGACCTTGGTCTCTGCGGGTGTCAACTGTTCAGACAGTATTATACGTTCGTGAGAACACAGGCTGTACGCTCCTGAGAGGAAAGGTAAGATTATCCTTGCAGAGTTCATTGCATGTTAAAGACCCCAGTCCATTATCTACCAATAATAGCAAACCACTTTAGTGTATGGCATCATATAACACTTAAGGAATAATCTTTACAAGCAGGGTACACATTGCATATTCCATTGGAAATGACATTTTGCAGAGAAGCGTGCACAGGGATGTCTCACTATTATACAGGTCAGGATAATTTAGCCATTTAAACATAGCTGGAGAGGGAAGTTCAGTGAAGAGTTCTGACATTACTTACCGGCACATGGCGCCCACTGGTGTTCAGCGTGAGTATGCGCCTAATGACCGGAGTGCTAGTGGTCACACATGCTCAGTGATACGGTTTACTGAAGAGTAGCCAATAGAAATGGCTTCCTGCTTATCAGGAAAGGAGCAGAGCTTTCTGCATAACATGGTAGTAAAGCTGAGAAGACTCCTGCACTAGAGCCAACAAAGGACTGTTGTCAGCTGCCAGAGGGCGTAGGAGACCCTCGGCTGTATCAAGGAAAGCATGGAAGCAAAACAGAAGGGTATTTTATTCTAGGAACACTGCTAATTGCTGTATTTCAGGAACGAAAAAGATGGATGCTGTACAGCAAGTTGTTGCATTCTCTGTATATTTCTAGTGCATTACACACGTGAGAATCGGGATTTAATGTAGAATAAAACTGATTTTAGTAAAAACACAAATACAGGTACTTCTTCCCTCCGTACGGCATCGGCTCCGGTGTCAGTGCTTTTTTCCTTTCCACATTTAAATATTTCACCTATACAGTTTCTTTACATTTATATTTTCCATAGCTTGAGGATGTAATTTTATACCATGTAATGTATTTAATTATTTAAATAAAAGTTGGTTCTAAGTTTGTGTGTTGTGTAATGATTCTCAGTTATGACCGGTTTAGAACAAAATGTAATTTTCTTACACATGAGACAACTTTCATAGAAGTGAGGACAGTGTCAGTCAGTATACACTTATTTTTGCATTTGCGTGGCATCCGTTTCCAAATGATCAGTATTTCCCAAACTCCAGTTCTCACGGCCACGAACAGTTCGCATTTTCAGGTGAGAATTCCTGATGTCTTGATGATACTTCTATCATCGGTGCAAAGTAAATTCTGAAAACCTGACCTGTTGGGGGCTGTGACTAGAGTAGAGCAAATATGTTTGGAATCGGTCGCCGAATATGAATTTGCCATATTGGTACCTTAATCGTGTGGAATTTGTTTGATCGATTCCGAACTTTAGTTCATTTCAATTCCCATTGACTCCAATGACGTTCGGTAAATATTGCAAAAATATTCACCGCCAAAAGTAATCGGAACCGAATTTTGAAAAATTTGCTCAACTCTAACCGTGCAGACTGGAGTTTTTGAAACACTGCGTTATATTAATGCCGGGATGGGGAACCTCGGGCCGCTCTTCTTGCTCTGTGAAGCCCGCACTGTTCACTACCGAACGCTGAGACGCACGCAATGGGATTATGTCCTGACACCAATGCCAGCGTCAGGATGTACCTTGTGGGCGCAGTTATCGCGCAATTTGTACGGCCCAGAAAAATGGTAGAAATATCCACAAGGCCCTTGGCATACGAAGATTAAAGGGTTATTGTCCTCTTTATAGATGGTTGTCGGATAATTTGCAGCATTCTCGATATTAATCTCTTGTTTACAGCTCGTTGCCTTTGATACTGACCACTGCAGCCACCTAATGTATTAGTACTGCACTGAAGATGGCCGGGATAGAGAACAGTGAGCTCCAGCAATCCAGACCAATACTAAGTAGTGTTTACAAGCTCAATAGAGAAGCGCTTATATGCACTGTGTGCATGGTTGGCACTGCTAGACTACAGCGGTGGTCGGTCACCTAGGCAATGAGTTGCTATGCAAAAGAAGTGTTTAAATCTCAAGGAGTTCAGATTTTTACACCATCCAGCATTCTTTAAAGATGGGGAAACACAGGACACCTTCTCCCTCTAATAATTCTCACTATTTTCTGTTGGTAGAACATGTTAAGGTTGGTAAGTACAATGTCAGTATATTGTAAACTATAAAATTTCTGACTCGTAGAATGTTTTGACATTAAAAAAGGTTAATCTGCAAAGCTGCGGCCTTTACATGCCGTTCAGGCCATGTGGAAAGCTGAATGACTATCGCTCATGTCCACCAGTGCACCACCCGCACAAGGTGTCACTTAAAAGTAAAACATGAAATATGATATTATTGGGTTTAATCTATGTGAACACTGGATGTTAAAACCATGGAATCCCTAAAAGGAAAGCCCGTCATATTCCCACCATTCTATTGGGAGCACGTCACGATCATGTGGGTGGATTAGACTGCCCCAAATCCTTCAGCACCACATAGAAGATTTCATTTTGGACACAATGACTTAATTCGTTCTTTGAATGTTAAGAGTTCCATTCAGAAAGGGGTTTTTCAGGACCGCAACATTGATGGTTTGTTATTAGAATAGGTGTTTTGCAGTCACCCCTTAGAGGGGTTGTCCACTTTACTTTATGTTCTGTGTTTAGGATAGGTTATCAATATACATCATGGATGCCTGACCCCCACTAATCGTTTTTTTGATGACATGTCCATAGTTTCAGCGTTCTGGAAGGTGGACCCCAACTGATCTGATATTAAAGGTGGTGGTTCGTTTATTTTTTAATATTTAAATGTATATAAAATATCTAGATACTACAATGAGGAAAGTGTCCTGATAGTCACACTGGTCCTGGCAGATCCACACCTGACTTGGCGCAAACACAGGATAGTATTGGCAATGTGTAAAAGGGTCGGCTGACTGTATTTTTGTAATGGCTCAGGCAGAATTGGAGCTGTCCTGACGGGATCAGATACCGGGTGATCAGGGCATTTCTGTTAATTGAAATACCCCTTTAATATACTTAAATCTCCAACATGCTGTCCTAATAATGCAGAAACTGTAATATTAGCAAATACCTCCAATTAGAAATGTAGTGTAGTTCTTCTGATAAGCCATGTCTGTTACCCCATGTGCAGGGCATTGCAGTAGCTTAAGGGTATGTGCACACGATGCGGTGAACGCTGCAGATCCGCAGCGTTTCCGCAGCAGTTTCCCATGAGTTTACATTTCAATTTAAACCTATGGGAAACTAAAAACGCTGTGCACATGCTGCAGAAAAAAAACGCGCAGAAACGCAGTGGCTTACATCCCGCAGCATGTCACTTTCTGCGGGTTCCGCAGCGGTTTTACAGCTGCTCCTATAGAAAACCGCAGTTGTAAAACCGCGATAAATCAGCGATAAATCTGCAGCAAAAACGCAGCATTTTTGCCCTGCAGATTTATCAAATCCGCTGCGGAAAAATCCTCAGTGGATCATTCTACGTGTGCACATAGCCTAACTGTTCATGATTATGACCACTAACTGTCACTGGTTGTAACCATGGATATCTAAGCTACTGCAATGCCCTGCACATGGGGTAAGCAGCATGGCTTATCTAAAGAAATATACTACATTTCTAATTGGAGGTAATTGCTAATATTATTATTACTACACCAACTACATATTAGGATAAGATCATGGAGATGGGAATACCCATTTACATTTTTATTTTGCACCCTTTTTTTTTTTTTCCTTAACTTGCAACCCCTTTATGAAATGGGCAACATCTTTAAACTTTTGCATATTAAATTGCCATTGTAGCCACTATCAAAAGTGTAGCATGCTTTCATTGCCAAAAAATGTTTTTTTTTTTAATTTACATTCAATTATGACTGCCTGTTGTAAAGACTCATCTGTCTACAGTTGAACACCGACTATTGCATGAAGTTTTCGTCCTAACTTCACGAGTCTAATGCCTCTTCGGCTCTGTCACAGGTTGTCCTAACTGTACAGTGCCATGATACATGTCCAGCAGCTTTTTTACTGTTTGTTTTTATCAGTCATTCATTTAAAGGACTTGTCAGGGACTGTTGTTTTTACCATGGGTCGAAGAACTAACATACAGGTGGTTGGTAACTCCCTGCCTGTTCAGACCCGCTGACGACAGATCATCTGTTGTCGATGTCATGCTGCAGGGAGCCGTCAATCAAAATTATTTCGGCAGTCATGCCCCATGAATAGAGCATCTCTTCCTTTTCTGGGCTGTATTGCTGGCTGGAGCAGTAGGTGACTGCTCAGATCTGCTGCTGGGTAGGACAGGCAAGCAGTCAGCAACTACCTGCCTTAGTTCTTAGGCCCATAGTAAAATAAATATTTACAGACCACAAAAATGCAATTGGCTGGGGTTTTTTTTCTTCGTAATGTAGACGTATTCCCATCTCCAAGATCATATGCCAGTATGTAGTAGGTGTAATAGCAAATCCCTCCAATTAGAAATGTAGTATCGTTGTTCTGATTCGCTATGTTGCTTTTCCCATGTGCAGGGCATTGCAGTAGTTTAGGTAATCCATGGTTACGACCACTAAGAAGAATTAACTAGCTGTCACTAGTGGTCGTAACTATGGATATCTAAGCTACTGCAATGCCCCGCACATGAGGTAAGTGACAATAGTGAGTTTGAAGAACTATACTACATTTCTAATGAAAGCTGTATTACAATGAGTGAAACCAATTGTTGGGGAAATCCTGGGTTACGGCTCCATTTGAAACGGCCACTGTAACCCAGCTTTGCCACTGGTTTATGGTTATCAGGTTAGACATGGCTGTGCTCACTCAGTTCATTGTGGGTACCAAAGACAAGTCAGGTCTGCACAAAGCTGGCAGCAGGAGGATAGGGAGAACATCAAATTACCACTGGGAGGATTGAAATGTGGAAAAAATAACAAGTACATGCAGTATAAGGATATGCTGCATCTGTCAGATTGTCCTAGGAACGGCAGGTACACATTAGATTACACGGTCAGTAAAGGTCTTGGGAGCTGGATTTTCTTTAATTTTACAATGACCTATTGTATAATTTACAGCTTTAGGGATTGGTTCTTGCCTTAGGATGTTTTCTAAAACTGTTAAACATTACAGCATTGAATGTCATGTCGTCTTGTAAGACCGGAGCACACAGTGTTTGGTAGAAGACACTTTGGCCGAGCATTTAGATTACATTTTGGAAGAATTACTTGCAATGTCAAGCTGTGCCCCATTTATTAATCTACCAGGAACATGTCTGAATGCAACTTTTTTCCATTTATTTTTAAAGTTATGATTACTGTAATGTGCAAATTGTGTTGGGCCGTGTCACAGGGATCAGAACTACCAATGCAAGCATTTAAAAAATATACAAATATATACAAATATACATGCTTGAGAATATGTAGTGTTATTATTATTACTACTAAACCTTTGGGGCATTAAAAGTGACCTGTTCAACTTGGCTTTCTCCCATCCTGCTTTATTAGCTCTGGAGCACCCATGGTCTTTACAGACATCTCATAGATGGGGAGGGAGTGGTGGTGCCAGGAGTGGGACAACCACAGTCTAATATTGACTTACGGTACTTAATATAGGATATTATGTCATCAATATCAGAGTCCCAGAAAACACACAATGTTCCTTCCTGGTATATTCCTTATATTATCCCTCCTGGAAGTAAATTCACATCATGGCTACTTAAAAAAAAAAAAAAATAATAAATATATATATATATATATATATTATACCTGTAATCACCAAAGACTTTGCATCTTGTGCTGGTTTGTGCATTGGGTGTCCAGACAGAAGAAGGCCGCTCCATCTAGCAGAAAATCTTAAATACTTTATGAATGGTTCCATTCACTAATACAGTTAAGGCCACTTTTTGGGCAGGCATAAGCTAGGTTGTTGGCTAAGAAATAGTGATGAGCGAGTATACTCGTTGCTCGGATGGTCTTTGAGTATTTATGACTTCTCGGAGATTTAGATTTAGTTTTCCTTGCCTCAGCTGAATGATTTGTGGCTACTAGACAGCTTGATTACATGTGGGGGTTCCCTAGCAACCAGGCAACCCCCACATGTACACAGGCTGGTTAGTAGCTGTAAATCATTCAGCTGCGACGATGAAAGCTAAATCTCCGAGCATTTACAAATACTCAGAGACCACCCGAGCAACGAGTATACTCGCTCATCACTACTAAGGAAGAACACAAACTGGTAACCATAGTGGACAAAAATTACCAATTCTAAGCATACTTTGATGGCACAACTTTTTTTTTTTTAAATACCATAAATGTATGTATCATTGGAAAGCTAATGTTAGAGTATACTGCAATGAAATTTGAGGTAGAACAGCAGCTAAAGGGAATCTTGGCATGTAAGAGGTAGGAACAGTGATCCTGATTCCAGCAATGCGTCACTTAGTTTACATAGTTACATAGGTTGAAAAAAGAAAGGGCTAGGTTCATCAAGTTCAACTTTTCTCCACCAATTTGGGTGGACCAGTTGTGATAGAATCAGTTTTCTCTGTTGCTGATTTAGCAGATCTCTGCAGTAACTCCGCCCACACCCCTGATTGGCAGCTTGCTGTGTATAACCCCGCCCACACCCCTGATTGGCAGCTTGCTGTGTAACCCCCCTTCCCCCCCCCCAACTGATTGGCAGCTTTCTGGGTACTTTGTATAGTGAAAAAGCTGCTAATCATTGCTGGGGGAGAGTGGTTGGACTAGCAGCCTTAATCACATGTCCTGTAGTGATAATCTCCTGCTGATAAAATACTAATTGTATTGAAACGGCAAAACACAGCCTAGTTAGTGACTAGTGATGAGCGAATATACTCGTTACTCGAGATTTCCCGAGCACGCTCCGGTGTCCTCAAGCTGGCTAGCAGATGTAAATCATTCAGCTGAGGTGAGGAAAACTAAATCTCCGAGCACTAAAAAAAATACTCGGAGGGCACCGGAGCGTGCTCAGGAAATCTCGAGTAATGAGTATATTTGCTCATCACTATTAGTGGCACATCCCTGTAATTGGGGTCTCTGCCCCTATATTATTCAGCCCTCAGATTACATAGCAAAAAGACTGCTGACAAATTCACTTTAATGTTAAACCTGTCTGGTTTTATAGTGACTCACTTCTACCTCCAAGAACATTGTTACATCGCTTCCTCTGGTGCCAGTCAATTACATATATTTGTTGTAAATATCTTTTCAATAACTGGTGTTCTAAGCAGTCAAATCTCAAAGTATATTTTGGCTACGAGTGTGTCTGGTAAAGACTTGCTGAAGGTCTCATCATTTTAAACATTAAATATACCCGCCAAGGGGGCCACAAAGTGTAGCAAAAGAAAAGGTAATCAATCGGGGAGAAAATGGTCAGTGGATTGTGAAGTTTACATGGATAGACTCCAGAAATGCTTCATTGAAATTCACTTCTGGATTCAACCAATAAGAACGTTATCAAGTGATGCCCTCTGCTTACCACCCCTGGTAAGTAGGAAAAATAATGTACGACAGTGACCAATGGAATCTGAATCTCCAATTGCAGGAGGCAAAGGAAATCTTGGTTGGTTTTGTTTTGTTTTTTGTACCCTTAGAATTTTACATGGAGGTCTGTACACAACCATTATAAAAGGGTGTCCCATCACCAGGTAATAGCTGCCAATGGGAAGAGCATAAATACGCACAGATTTTACAATGGTAGCACGGATATGTGAATAATGCTACACAGGTTTGCAGATGCTTATCATTGAGGACACAATTAGACCGATACTCAAATCTATTGGACAAAGTTAATGGTCAGTTTAAAGTGAATTCTGAGACCTGTGTGAGTGAATATACAGTGGTTTGTGAAGAATTCAACCCCCTTGGCATTTTTCGTGTTTTGCTACATCACAACCTGGAATTTCACATTGTTGTGTTTTTGGTTTTTTTTTGGTAAATAATATGCCTATAACGGAACATTTGTTTTGTTTTTGTTTTTTTTATTGTGAAGCAAACAAATAATAGGACAAAATGACTGACCACTTCAGTGTGCACAACTATTCACTCCCTAAAGTCAGTACTGTGTAGAGCCTCCTTTTTGTGGCAATTACAGCTGCAAGTTGCTTTGGATAAGTCTATATGAGCTTTCCACCTTTTGCCACTGAGATTTTTGCCCATTCCTCAAGGCAAAAGTGCTCCAGCTCCTTCACGTTGGATGGTTTCTAGTGATGAGAGAGCCTGCTGGAATAAGGCGTTATCAGAGCACGCTCGTGTGTTGAGTATCTTTAGTGTACTATGTTTGAGTCGCTGTGGCTGCATGTCTCACGGCTGTTCAACAGCCACAACACATGAAGCCACAGCAACTCAATTGCATAACAATCTGAGATTTTACTAGGCCACTCCAAAACATTTGCGCATTTTCCCTTAAACTACTTGTGTTGCTTTAGCAGTACGCTGTGGGTCAGTGTCTTATTGGGAGGTGAAGCTCTGTGCAAACTTCCTCTCGACTCAGACCATTTTCCTTATCAGTACCACCGAAAAACATCCCCACAGCATGATGCTGCCACCACAGTTTCATTGTGTGGATGATGTTCTTGGGGTGATGAGCTGTGCTGGTTTGGCATAGCGTTCAGTTTTGGTCTCCTCTGACCACACCACCTTCATACATTTGGGGAGACTCCCACATGTCTTTTGGCAAACTTATAATGAGCCTTACAATTTTTGTGTAGGTAAAGGTTTTTTTTCTGCCCTCTCTTCCATAAAGGCCTATGAAGTATACGACTTATTGTGGTCGAATGGACAGATAATCCAGTCAGTGCTTGGGAGCTCTGCAACCTTTGGTCTGTGTTGCCTCTGACTGATTCCCTCCTTGCCTAGGCAGATAGTTTTAGTGGGCGGCCCTCTCTTAGAAGGTTTGTTGTGCCATGTTCTTTCCATTTGATAAGGCTAGGGTCACATTGCGTTGTGACCGCGTTTAACGGACTACGTTTCACCGCGGCATAACGCAGTCCGTTAACGCCGCCATTGCCTGTAATGCCGAACGCATCGCTAGCGAATGCCCACATTGGGTGTGCGCTAGCGATGTGCCGTCATTTGAGTGATCTGCGCTAGCGGGATCGGCTAACGCGATCCCTTTTGGGACCTTGCGTTAGCGCAGTCCGTAGCGCTATGCGCTAAACGGACTGCCCTAACGCAATGTGACCCTAGCCTAATAGATTTGGTGGAGCTCTGGGGGATCATCAGAGATTGGAATATTTTATTGTAACAATAACCCTTTCACTCACTTGTTTGGAGATCTCCTTGGTCTTCATGGTGGTGTTTGGAGATCTCCTTGGTCTTCAAGGTGTTGTTTGGAGATCTCCTTGGTCTTCATGGTAGTGTTTGCAGATCTCCTTGGTGTTCATGGTGTTGTTTGAAGATCTCCTTGGTATTCATGGTGTTTGGAGATCTCCTTGGTCTTCATGGTGGTGTTTGGTTAGTGGTGCCTCTTGTTAATGGTGTTGCAGCCTCTGTGGCCTTTCAGAAAAGGTAAAGTGTATGTACTGACAGACGTGACACTTATATTGCACACAAGGGGACATCCAGTAACTGAGTATGTGACTTATGAAGGTAATTGCACCAGAAACTTTAGGGGCTACATAGCAAAAGGGGTGAATACATATGCACATGACAATTTTTAGTTTTGATCTCATGGATTTAATTTAGGCCTATATTTTTCTCACGGCACTTCATCAACTTACACTATTTAGTGCTGATACATCACACACAAATCCGATTACAACAGTATTTATACACAGATTGTAATATAGCAAAATGGGTAAGAAGTCAAGGGGGTGACTAGTTGTGCAAACCACTGTAAGCAATTTGTATAGCCAATGCCGTTTTGAAAGCCATTACATCAGGGCGGAGCTATGTATTTGTCCTTTTTTATAAATAATACTTTAGGTGTTGCAAGCCTTATCCAAAACATAAATTAGGCTTTGGTAATACATTTTCTTTAATAACATAAAAGTTTAATAACTCAAATGTATTCAAGAGATCTGTTTGTTTTTACTCTTCTCAAATATAACCTGAACCCAGCACAATGTTACATAAAGAAAACCTGTCAGCAGGATTTTGCTTAGTAAACTACAGACACTGTCATGTCGGCAGTTTAACTGATTAAAATGATACCTGGGGTGAAGAAATCCGTCTTGTGGTTCTTGTGTAATCAGTGTTAGAAGTTTTCAGTTAATGAGATTCTCCTGCTCTGGGGTAGGACTGTAGGGAGAGTCTTATCTTCCTGATCTAAGCAAGAGAAACCGAGCAAAGACCTGTCTGAAGCACACACGTTACTTATCAGCGCAAGACAAACTGTGCTCCGGGGCGGCCTGTGGGCAGGTCTTGTTATTTCCGGCTAAGAGCAGAACGATAACTCTGTTTACAATCCGGCCCCGGAGCACGGGCATATCATTAACTGAAAGCCTCTACCACTGATTAAACAAGAACCACAAGACTGATTTCTTCACCCCAGGTATCATTTTAATTTGTTAAAACACTTCCATCCTGACACTGCCTGTAGTTTACTTGGTAAAATCGTCCTGACAAGTTCTCCTTAAATGTTGTCATACTTGTTAGTTGGCTATTGCCTGAACACTCACTTAGCTAATCACTGTTCCTTCCGTCTTCCCTGTACACATGCATTCCTTGCTGAGAGTCGCAAGAAGGCGATGAGCCCTGACAGCGTTCTATATTAAAGCAGATAAATCCAGTAGATGTTGCTTGGACAGGCACTTCATTGATACACTTGACTGTTCTAAATAGGACAGGTGCACAAGACCTGCACGATCAGGAAAAATAACGTACCCCTTCAGACTGCTACTTGTCGGCTTGTAAATGTAAATTTTTAATCTATGCCTTCTAGTATGAAGAATAAGAATGGTTTTCTTGTTAATAATAAATTACAAGTTACACGGAATCTCTTCGAACAACCCTACATATCCTTTTGCCCAGCTTCTCTCTACGGTGCTGAAGCTGCATTCATGTACTAAGCAAGTGTCACAAATTGTACAATCTGTCAAGTAAAATGGGAGAACAGAAAAGTGAAAATGTGCGGAAGATGAAGTGGAACAGACACGTGCTCAGTATCAATGGGTAATTTTAATTTTTGCATAATCAAATTGTCACTGGTCATAAACATTAGGATTTCTAAGGGTCACTGGTTGTTATACTGAAGTTTGTTTTCAGGGGTTCTTCGACTAAAACGGCTTCTCATCCCAGTGCCCCGTCTGTCGACCAAACTGCTCTTTTAGGAATGTTTAACCTTGCCAGCATTGCAGCAGATTCTCACCCAACGCCATCTTGTTTTTGGTCTTTGTCCCGATTTCTTCTGCTACTAATTCCTTAGTGCAACATCACGTTAGTGGGGATTGGACTGGTTCTGTAATTTGACCCTCTGCCTATTTTCTTGTTCATTTGTTGATATTGATCAGTATTTCATCATTAATTGGAAGCAAAAACCAGAAGTGACTCCAGAGCGCAGAACAGATGTGAATATTCCAATTAGAACTTTTCTTTGCAGGTTCCACTCCTGATTTGTCCTGCAAATACTGATCAAATGCTGCCCAAAGAAAAAAAAGCCATGCACTTTTTTCAATTTTCCATATTTTAAAACAAAAAAAAAATAGTTTTCACATGGGCTAATATTAGGCGAATTCTCATTAATGTATAATAGCCACATGGACATAGGCATCAAAAGACAATGACTTCTACAGGAGAACTTTTCTACAGGCATACACTAATCTGGACAAAGGTCCTGATGAAGGGAAGGAGAGGAGGTGTGCTTTGCCGTAACCTATTCTACACAGTGCATCCTTTGTTACATACTCTATATACAGCTGTTCAATTATTTTACAGGAAGGGGAAGAGGTGAGCTGTGACATCGTCCGCTATCATAACACTTCTCTATACAGTAAATGCCATTGTAATTTTGGGATTGAGACTGCTGAAAAATGAATCTATACAGAACTAGTATTAGGCTTTGTCCAGTGAGAAAATTGTAAAATTTGGGGTTAAAATTACATTTTTATTTTACACTTTTGATATTGTTAGAGTAGGTTTTAATTTTCTGTGACACCCTCTTTTAAGTCGATGCGTGACCAACCTGACTTTGGTTTGAGACCAGTCGACAAGCTTTTTTTTTTTTGGCTTGGAGGTGTCCTGAATTTGCCCAGATGTCGGGTGGGATGAAGCAGGTTGGCTTTTTTACATTTTGGATCCCTTGGTCACAGAGGATGATCTACTGCCAGAGCTGTTTCACAGAAGCTTATTAGTAATGAGCAACCGTTCTTGGAAAAGGTGTTATCCTCCATTCTCGGGTGCTAAGAGTGTCTTCGGCGTTCTCGAAAAATATGTTTGAGTCCCCATAGGTGCATGTCTTGCCGATGTTCGACAGGGTCAACACATGCAGGGATTGTCCTTTAGGCAATGCTTAGCCAACTCGCGACATTACAAGCAATTGCATTCTCTGCCAAATATGCACATTATAGGGTGGTGGGATAAATCGCTGTCTGCCGAGTCAATAGCGATCTCCACTTTCTGCTGTGGGACATCCAAAAGGAAGTTCTGGCTCCTATTTGTGATACAGATTCATCCAAATTTACATGGATAGAAAGTGCGTCACCAAAACCTGAATAGTGTTGCTGTGCAATTGTGGATCTGATAACTAGTCATAGATGCAGCAAGAAAATTAACAGGTATGAAACAAACTTATTAGAATTGGCATGCAGAAAAAAAAAGTTAAAATCTGCATGGTAGGTCAAGTTACATGCAGAAACTATTTGTATGCATGTAGATGGTACTGTATATTACACTGCCAAATGTCTGCATACAGTGGGTACGAAAAGTATTCATACCCCTTTAAATTTTTCACTCTTTTTTTTTAAATGGCAGCAATGAAACAAAGTTAATTTTTCACATTACTGTACACTCTGCACCGCATCTTGACTGAAAAAAACAAATGTAATTTTTTACAAATTTATTAAAAAAGAAAAACTGAAATATCACATGGTCATAAGTCTTCAGCCCCTTTGCTCAGTATTTAGGAGAAGCACCTTTTGAGCTCGTACAGCCATGAGTCTTCTTGGGAATGATGCAACAAGTTTTTCACCCCTGGATTTGGGGATCCTCTGCCATTCTTCCTTGCAGATCCTCTCCAGTACCGTCAGGTTGGATGGTGAACGTTGGTGGACGCCATTTTCAGGTCTCTCCAGAGATGCTCAGTTGGGTTTAGGTCAGGGCTCTGGCTGGGCCAGTCAAGAATGGTCACAGAGTTGTTCTGAAGCCACTCCTTTGTTATTTTAGCTGTGTGCTTAGGGTCATTGTCTTGTTGGAAGATGATGAACCTTCGGCCAAGTCTGAGGTCCAGAGCACTCTGGAAGAGGTTTTCATCCAGGATATCTCTGTATTTGGCCGCATTCATGTTTCCTTCAATGACAATCAGTCGTCCTGTCCCTGCAGCTGAAAAACACCCCCGTAGCATGATGCTGCCACCACCATGTTTCACTGTTGGAATTGTATTGGGCAGCTGATGAGCAGTGCCTGGTTTTCTCCACACATACCACTTAGAATCTTCACCAAAAAGGTCTATCTTCGTCTCATCAGACCAGAGAATCTTATTTCTCATAGTCTGGGAGTCCTTCATGTGTTTTTTTTTTTTTTTTTAGCAAACTCTATGTGGGCTTTCATATGTCTTGCACTGAGGAGAGGCTTCCTTCGGGCCACTGTGCCATAAAGGCCTGACTGGTGGAGGGCTGCAGTGATAGTTGACTTGTGGAACTTTCTCCCATCGCCCTTCTGCATCTCTGGAGCTCAGCCACAGTGATCTTGGGGTTCTTCTTTTCCTCTCTCACCAAGGCTCTTCTATCACGATTGCTCAGTTTGGCTGGACGACCAGGTCTAGGAAGACTTCTGGTGGTCCCAAACTTCTTCCATTTAGGGATTATGGAGGCCACTATGCTCTTAGGAACCTTGAGCACTGCAGAAATTCTGTTGTAACCTTGGCCAGATCTGTGCCTTGCCACAATTCTGTCTCTGAGCGCCTTGGCCAGTTCCTTTGACCTCATGATTCTCATTTGGTCTGACATGCACTGTGAGCTGTGAGGTCTTATATAGACAGGTGGGTGCCTTTCCAAATCAAGTCCTATCAGTTTAATTAAACACAGTTGGAGTCAGTGAAGGAGTAGAACCATCTCAAGGAGAATCACAAGGAAATGGACAGCATGTGACTTACATATGAGTGTCTGAGCAAAGGGTCTGAATACTTATGACCATGTGATATTTCAGTTTTTCTTTTTTATAAATTTGCAAAAATTTCTACTTTTTTTTTTTTTTTTTTTTTCCAGTCAAGATGGGGTGCAGAGTGTACATCAATGTGAATTTTTTTTTTAAACTTTTTTGAATTTACCAAATGGCTGCAGTGAATCAGAGTTAAAAATGTAGTGGGGTCTGAATACTTTCTGTAACCACTGTATATGCAGTGAATTCATATTCTGTAAATGATCACTTTTTATGGTTTTCATAACTTTATACATTGCATATGGTCAGAAATTATTATTTTTTTGCAATGTATATGTAAATTCTGCATGGCTCCAAATAAGGACGTGATCTGTTGGCAATAGTGAATCCGTTCATGTATCACTTTTTCTTTATTTTGGGAATAACCCTATATAAAAATGTGGTATTACAATGTATTAATTTTTTACCATTATAGCTCATTTTTAAATCTGACCTGTTTTGCACAAATCACACCTTTTAAAGGTAACCCTCTCGGCCCTATATACCCTCCAGTTGGGTATTGAAACCGTCCTGCAGTAATCTGTGTTCCTGGTCAATCATGTGCAGTCTCAGCTGGTTTCCTGCCAACACCATGTTGCTCTTCCTCCAGCACAGACATTGAGCTTCTACTAGTAGAATACATTCTATGTTCCTGCACAGGTCTCTTCTTGACCTTTATCTTCAGCCATCTACATCAGTATGAAGCAAACTAAGGCCTCTAGCGTTTGGATATAAAACGACAACAATTAGCACATCATAAAAGGTTCCAGGTGCATTAAAAATTTTACATTAAGGAAAAAAAAAAAGACCCTTTTTGGACATGCATAGAACTGACCTTAAACGTGTGAATAGAGTAACAGACCTGACTTAAATAGAGAAACCATCTAAAAACCAGACACACCCAATTGATTGGGTAAATACAAAAACCAGTAAGGCTACTTTCACACTAGCGTCGTGCACTGCACGTCGCTATGCGTCGTTTTGTAGAAAAAATGCATCCTGCAAAATTGCTTGCAGGATGAGTTTTTTCTCCATAGACTTGCATTAGCGACGCATTGCCACACGTCGCAACCGTCGTGCAACGGTTGCGTCGTGTTGAGTCGGACCGTCGCCACAAAAAAGTTACATGTAGCGTTTTTTTTGTGTGCGTCGTGACCGTCTTTTCCATCCCCGCACATCACAATGGGGCAGCGGATGCGTTGTAAGACTGCATCCGCTGCCACCGTTGTGCGGCGCTTTCACAGTGCACGACTCTAGTGTGAAAGTAGCTTTAGAGTGGAACTGTTGCCTAAAACATAAAGCATCAGCCAAGTTCATTAAGTGATACGATGTACAGGAGCAGATGTAGAAATAAAAATTCATTAAGATTATCTTAGTGGGGTTACTCAGGAGCACTAAGGAATGGGGCTCTGCAGCACTGAGAAGAAGCAAGGTGCTGCTGGGAAATGAAGTCAGCTGTGTAAGAGCAGAAACGGCCAATCATCTATTCGAAACTTCACAGAAGACCTTGTAGAGATGAAAAAAACACAAAGGTACAGGAAATAAATGTTATGTTGGGCTTAGTCTATGTAATAACAATAAGTATGCATTTATTGCAGTTTGTGAAAAATAATGTGATTCTGAGAATAACCTTTTAACATGGAGGTTATTGATGCGATGCTATCTAGTAAAAGCAATTACCTTTTTTTTTCACTTTTTTAAAAGATCAATAGCCTTAGGAGATCACTGCATAATAAAAGTGTTACGATTACGAAGAGTTGGAAAGATTTGTTCTCCGATATAGAATCTCCACTTCAAAACGAAGTCTTTTGATGAAGAGATAATGGGAATACATTGTATTTCAGTTTCATTTGCTAGATAGAAGCCTGTGAGGAATAATTTGCTTTTTAAAAATGTAGCTATCTACGGCCTAAAAACATCCCAGTGGTGGCCAAATTGAAACTTTGATGGTTCAGAAAACTTATTACTGTTTAGGAGTGAAGGAAGATGGCATAAAAAAGGTGTATTACAAAGATGGGAGTGTGCAAACTCTTAGCTCATAGACAATATGGCAGTGGTCATATATTAAGATTTGGGTGATGGGGGGGGGGGGGGGGATTTTTTTTTTTATATATATATATATATATATTTTAATTTTTGCATACTTGTGAGCAGAAAATACAGGGTATGTTTTGATGCAAGAGTAGGGTTTAGTTATAGTAATTAGGGGGGGGCTTTTAAAATTGCTGATTTTTAGGTGCCAGTGTGTTGAAGGTTTTTTTTTTTTTTTTTTGTCTGACCAAATAAGAACTCCCATAAATATCAATAGAAAAACCCCAAAAGTGATGTGCTGGTAACTGGTTCCAGCACTTATGATTTAAGACATATTGGAGAGGGACAATCTGTTTATCCATCAAAAGTGTGTGTCTATGTACACACACGGCAAATTGGCTGTACATTACTCTGAATTTGTGAGCATAGTCAGCTGTCACCAGTAGGTTAAGTGTTGAACATGATGGTTGCCAGCCCACATGGTAACAATGGCCGATGACTGAGCAGAAGGAATGAAAACGTGGATAAAACAACTTGCTGACTCTGAAGAAGCAAGAAGATATGAAGTGAGCTATGACTTTGAAATCTATCAAGCTAAATATTCCATGTACATTCAAATGAAGCCTCGAATTGGTCCTCACCATAGATGGAAATGTGTTTTTGTACAAGGTCATGGTCTTGTGACACATTAACTGCAAATATTTGGGTGCAGACATTCATGGACTAAGAGTATGCTTGACCTGCCTTAAAACTGATTTTTCTTATCAGGCTGTATAAGAACAGTGATTCATTTATTTACCGATGGTGTAGCCTCACTAAAGCTCATTCACTAATTTGTGACCAGATAGGGGTGAACAGATGTAGAAACCAAGCCCTGGGTCTCTCCTCCCTGGCACTAAAAAGTTACTATATATTTCTTAGCTACCATTTTCCACTGTGCCGCCACTGTGGTGTTGACAGAGCAGTGGCATGTCTGCACCTTGCCCTTCCTATGCTGTGGAGATGTGGTTGTGACTTGCAGCTGCTCCCTATGCCACTTAAAGTGGACATCATAGTTGACGGAGGGCTGGATCTCCAGCTTCCATAGAGAAAAGAACAAAGGTCACCAAGTAGAGTGATTTGTACATAAATGCGTAGTCATATTGTGGCGCTAAAATGGATTGTCACTTTAAGGACTAAGCAGCACCGCCATCAAGAGCTTTACCCAGAAAATATACTCCCGACTTCTAAATTAATGGCTAAGAAAGTTCTGCATTGCATACGACTGACATTCGAAAATAAAAGGCATACAGTTACCATCACATTTGGGTTCAGCGGTGCTTGGAAGCCTTTACATTTGGCTGGATATATCCCTGAAATAAGGTCAAATAATTGATATTGGTTTAATTTTTAAAGCGTAAAGGCAATGGAAAAAGCCGGTTTAATAGTAAACTGGTTCTTTTGGTTTTGTTAAAAGCCAGTGAGGAGAACAAATGTGAAGCCCCTAGCGATCACACGTTGATAATGTATGAAATTGACATGCCGTTACTAGATAATTACTTTTATATAGTTGGCATCCAACATGAGTAATCAAGTTTCCTACAATCAAATCGTTTTAGGAGAAATGTCACAAAACTAATCTAGCAACACATTTTTTTATTCTAAAGATGTAGTGTGGTCAAGATCCAGTTTGAAATGAGACACTTTTAATTAGGTAACATTTTATTCGTACCCTTTCTTTATTCGTAAACTATTTACTCTGACATAAACCTTGGATTCCTAAAGCGCACAAGGCCTTCAAAAGTGGACAATAAACAAATGTAGAAAGGAAAGGGAAATTATTCCCATGGTCCGTTGCATTAGGACTGCAATCAAATCAATGTAAACATAATTTGGCAATAACTTATAGAAATTCACAATGATGCGCAATTTTCTGGCATCTGAAATCATATAGGTTTGTGACTCCCAGTTCAGAAAATACTAGCCGTGTCATACGCCCATTATAGCTGTAACTGAGCAAAACCAAAGAAAGCCCGAAGAAAGTGAAAAGCAGGTAAGCGCTTCTAGTACTAGGAACTATTTTGAGGTATATCTTACAGGTGACTTCCAAAAATTTGATAAAATTGCCTCCGTCCTAGTCACGTGAGGACAGACTGCAGTTCGAAATAAAACCGCTTCCAAGACTTGTCTCAACTGACAGAGGAGCTGTATTGTAAGCACACTTATCAATACTGTAGAAGAAGTAAATCTCGGGTGACTGAGCTCAGAGGGTTTTTTTCTCCTGCCTCGGTGCTCTGTCAGTTGAGGAAAAGATTCATTTCTTCTCCTGTCTCAACCCTTCGGAGTCAGCTCACCAGTATGTAAGCCCAGCATACAGTTCCTCTGGCAGTTGAGAGACGTGTTTCTGGAGCAGTGTTTCTTCAGGGTTCATTCCATCCTGAATCATAACTACGACAGGCTACTGTTTTAATTAAGTGACTGCGACCATATTACATACTTGGAGATCTCATTCTATGAAGAACCAATCACCCTGAACTTAAGAGGATCTTCTGAAATGTCTGTTAATAGTAAATAGTGTTCGTTATAATATATGAATTCTGGAGATTTTTTTTTTTTAAATAATTGTGTTATGCCATTTCTGTTCTTCCAATTAGTGTGAAGTGTTACCAGATGAATATGCCTACATGCACAGTCTGATACTGTATAATCAGTGCTGAAAAATGTAGGCTGCGTAGGTACACACCCCTTTGACAAGAATTATGCTATCGCCCAGTTTTGGCTTTAGGTCCCTTGGCAGAACCCAAGGCATAGTACAGGGCACAGTTATGAAAACGATGCATGAGAATTGTTATATTGTGAGTGCAACTACTTACTAAAGAGGTCTTTTCCCTTTCAATTTCATTTATTTTTACTAGTTTGTCCTGGCCATATTAAAAATCAGCTGGTAGTCGCCTTCCCCCAGATCGGCTGCTCTGGTGATTGTGTATAATGTCACTGAGCTCCGCAGTAGATGGCATGAGTTTCTGATCGCAGTTACCTCATCGTTGCTGCCTGGACACACTGACCGGAGCAGCAGAACCTGAGATGCTAAGAGTACCAGCTGATTTTATGGCGATTACCAGTGATGAGCGAGCCTACTGGGATAAGGTGTTATCCGCCATCCTTGGGTGCTAATCAAGTGTCTTCGGCGTGCTCGAATAATATGTTCGAGTCCCCGCGGCTGCATGTCTCGCAGTTGTTAGACAATCTCTGCATGTGTTGCCCCTATCTAAGAAACAGGAAATGCCTGAATCTGTTGTACCTGTCAAACAGCCGGGAGACGTGCAGCCACGGGGACCCAAACAAATTTTTCGAGCACGCTGAAGTCACTCTTGTTGGCACTCGAGCATGGTGGATAACTCCTTATCTAAGCACGTTCGCTCTTCACTAGTGATTACTAGTCCCAGGACAATTTTTAGTTAAAAAAAAAAAAATTGAAAGGGGGAAACCTCATACAGCACAATGCCTCTTCCATTTAAAAAGCTGTCAACGTCATGCAGCATAACACAAAATTAATTTATTTTAAGGGTCTTAGTGTTTTCACAAATTGATATTTTATAGGTTGAGTTGTGGAAATGACAACACTAGATTTATACATATGGTTTTTAATATAAAAACTTAATTCCAGGTCACCCAGTTGCTCTATACTCATCCACCTGGGGCTCACACACCGGCCTCGCATCAAGGAAAATAGAAAAAATTGGAGTCCGGCTCAACAGGACTGGATTTTCTTTTTCAAAAGAAAATATAGTGCATACAAAAGAAAAATGTACATGGTTGACATGACCCAGTTGACGCGTTTCGACTGCACTAGGCAGTCTTCGTTATAAGGTGCACATGAACAGAGTAGTAAACCATGGTCTAGTGTCTCCACATATAAAGACTGAGTAGCAAGTGCCTTGGCCTCATTATAATTAAATGCTCAGTCGGAGATGGTCAGAATACCATTTTTGCGGCTTTGATGGAGTTTCAAGTGTGGTGTCAAATGTAAGATCATTATAGCCATAGTGGTATTGTGGCATATAGAACGTATATGTCTGATAGGTGTAGGTGCCACTGATTCCCCTCCCTATAGGGAAAGTGGAGGAGATCGTGCCTGTACTCAAATAGCTTTCTCCGGAATAGAATACACCGCCCTGGACACCTAAGCTACTGCAATGCCCTACACATGGGGTAAGCAACAAAGCGGATCAGAAGAACTATACTACATTTCTAATTGGAGGGATTTGCAATTATTGTTATTACACCTACTACACACTCGGATAGGATCTTGGAGATGGGAATACCCTTTTAGGCATGGACTTATTGGACAGGAACGTAATACTGACACTTTACAAAGGGTTAGTGCCACCTCGCCTGGAATATATAGTTCAGTTCTGGGTACCAGTTCATAGAGAGAAGGCCGTGGAATTTAACCCCTTCACCCCTGGGCCAGTTTCCATTTAAGGCATTTGGTTTTTGCTACTTTTGTTCCCCAGAGCCATAACTTTTTTATTTTTCTATCAGTATGGTCGTGTAAGGAATTTTTTTTTTTTGCGGGACGAGTTGTACTTTTGAACAACACTATTCATTTTAACATATAATGTACTGGAAAACGGCAAAAAAAATTCCAAGTGTGGTTAAATTGAAAAAATAAAAGTGCAATTGATTGATTTATTTATTTTTTTAAACCATGTTCACCAAATGCTAAAACTAATCTGCCAGTACGAGTTCACCGATACCAACTATGTATATGTTCTTTTTTAAATGCCGAAAAAAAATACTTGTTTAAAAAAAAAAACATTATCTGAGACCCATAGCGTCTCTACTTTTCTGAATCTTGGGCCTGTTTGAGAGCTTATTTTTTGTGCCCTGAGCTGATGTTTTTAGCTATACCATTATTGGATAGATACGATGTTTTGACCGCCTGTTATGTTATTTTGGTTGTCACAACATTGCAATAATTCTGCCTTTTTTTTTTGTTACGCACTTTACCAATCGGATTAATTTTTTAAATATTTTGATCGGGCGATTCGGAATGCGACAATACCAAATACATTAGATTTTTATTTTATTTTGAATGGGGCAAAAGGGGGTGATTTGAACTTTTCTATTTTTTTTTTTATATTTTTTTTTTTTTAATAACTTTTTTACTTGCTTCAGTAGTTTCCATAGAAGACTTGAAGCTGCGATCTCCTGATCACTTGTGCTACACAGAGCCATATGACATGGGCGCCGATTGGTGGGTTTATGACGCGCTTCCGGCGAATGCATGTTAAATGCTGCTGTCAGAGATTGACAGCGTCATTTAATATGTTATTATAATTAGTCATTTTTATAGCGCCATTTTTCCTATGGCGCTTTACATGGGAAAAGGGGCAAATACAGACAAGCACAATAAACATTAGCAAAAACAAGGCACACACAAGTACAGAAGGAGATTGGACCCTGCCCGCAAGGGCTCACAGTCTACATGTTGACAACCTCAAGTGGATGTCTATTCCACCTGCAGCTGTTAGGGGCACATGTCATCTCATCAAATCAGCTGACATGTGCCAGAAAGGATCCGGGCTCAAAGGGGGGACACACAACATGCGCCATATATATAATATACGGAGCATGTCGTGAAGGGGTTAAGAAAATGTGCAAACAGCTACAACACTGAGGGGCATGGAGTATCTTCATGAGGAAAGGTTAAAAAAAATTTAGTCTCAAGAGGAGATGAATAACTTGTAACATGACTAACTTGTACAAGAACATAAATGACCTTCATGAAAAACTTGGTAAAAACTAATTTCATGTAAGTGCCCCACTCCTCCCAAAAAGAAAGGGGGCGCTCTCAATCAGTAGGGAGGAAGTGGGAAATGTCGATAGCTTCAAAACGGACTTAAATGTGAATTTAGAAGAAAATAAAATAATTATGTAAAATTATCAGGCAATTGATATTGAAAACTTACTCATTTAGGGCAGGCCGGATCATGCATTAGACGCTTCAATGCAAAAGATCGGGTCAGGGTCTGACTGGTGGCGCTAATGTTCAGGTGTTGTTTCCTGCAACATTAGGAATTTAGAGTCTAAAGAAGCCCCAGTGCCCGGTTTAAGCAATAGGTCATTTTCTTACAGCTTCCCTTTCATGAGAAACGTTATCTCTAGGGCTTCTTTCACACTTGCATTGGTACGGATCCCTCGCTAAGCGTCGGTGCGATGTACCGACGCACGTTGTGAAATTTTGCACAACGTGGGCAGCGGATGCCGTTTTTCAACGCATCCGCTGCACATTGTAAAGTTTCGGGGAGGAGGGGATGGAGTTCCGGCCGTGCATGTGCGGTAGGAAATGGCGGACACGACGTACGAAAAAACATTCCCTTGAACGTTTTTTCGTGACGACGGTCCTCCAAAACACAACGCATCCAGTGCACGACGGATGCGATGTATGGCCATACGTTGCAATCCGTTGGCAATACAAGTCTATGGGCAAAAAACGCATCCTGCGGGCATATTTGCAGGATCCATTTTTTTTCCCAAAACGACGCATTGCGACGGACGTCACACGACGCAAGCGTGAAAGAAGCCTAAGACATTCAGCTAAGGAGAGATGTTAGAAGCTAATCTGTTCAGTTGATGGTTATTTAAACTTTCAACATTCTATCAAGTGGTCACATTTGAGATGCCCTCTATTATGGGAAGGGTACAATTTGAGTCCGCCGTATGGCACGAAAACAAATGTTCTTTTATCTACCGCTGGTCTCGTAGATCATGTGTAACAAATCATAATCTACTTGTTGGTTCCATTCATGGTCCATGGAGGAAGGCATGGTTCCAGCTCCGACTAGGAAGAGATGCATCATGCTGAGTTTTGCCGTGCATATTTCTAAAGGACTCAAATGACAAGTTAAAAAAGGCTTACGTACGCTTTCCAAAAATTGGTCTGTAATGTAATGCTGGTCTGTAATGGTCTGGCCCTGGTGTTTCCCGGTCATTATGGTATCTATGTCCTATTCCGAATAGAATCTTCAGAAGTGTTGTCAGTTTCCATCTACGTGTAAGGATTGCACCCACCTCCCATAACATGGAGCTGGAGAGCTTCCACCCTCTTCCTAAACACCCCCCACAGCTGTTAGATCCTTTCTGAGTGCTGTACATCCCTTTTGGAGGTCTACATTCGGACATGACAGTGGTAAGACGTGCAGGCCTTGTCTTAGCAGAGTCTCTTGAGTTATTGGTAACGTGTGGATGGTTTTAATTCCCAAAGGTGTTGGATAAAAAAAAAATGTCAAAACCAAAACTTTACTGTTATGGACTAAACAAGAAAAAAAGACAAATGGAAAAATAGATTGTACAACACTAGATCGACATTTTATATCTACATATCCAACTAACCCTATGCAATGTGTAGGAGGGGATTTGACAATCAGTCGGTTTGTGAGTTCTGGCAATTTGCGAGATTTCCCATAGCTGATGACACTAGCTTAAAACCAACTACAATTTCTGTATTACTATGCAATGCCTCAATATCCCTTACGTTGATCTCTTGAAGGTCGCATTCAGGTGAGTTGATTGTAATAGTCGCCCAAATAATGGACGGAGCGGACATCAATGGTCGCTGTGCACTGCGCAAACAACAAGTGGTAATTGGATTGTCACTGATCGCCATTTTTCTGCTAACCTGGTCTGATCATCCACTCGTGATATTCTCAAGACGATGAAAGCAAAGCACGGAAAAAAATAAACGATTATTACATGTAAATGCAAGTCTAAAGGACTTGTATCCACGATCAGCGCTTGTAAGTTGTAGGAATTGACAATGGGGCCCATAGATATAGCATGGCTACGCTAATCCTACATGTAAAGGGTGAAAAGTGATGGGAAATTATTTTATTGCAATCTCGGAATGGGCAGCACAGAGAAGATACAACTATAATGTATTTTTTTTTTTTTTCGATCACACACTGCAGAGGGAAACTGCAACCTCCCCGTATTGCTGTCATTTCACTGTTATCGCGCAATTTTGTAGAGAAATGAATGTTTCACCTGCAAGACCGTTACACCAATCGACATGGCCACGTGCTTTTGCAGGTGAAAGCGGTTTCCTTGAAAGATTGTGATCACGCAGGGAAAGACGGCAGCGGTAGAGAACTAAGCGAATGCCACTTGGGTTTTAATTTGGTTCTTTTGTGACTTTCAAGTGTAATTTAATGACCGGTAGTAACAGGAGACACAATCTTGGTACATTTACAGATTTATTTTGTTTTGTTTTTTTACTTTTTATGTACAATGTGTTAAGAAACTTACATGTAACATAAGACTACACGAATTAGTACGAATGTCATTGATGTAAGCCTACGAGATCCATGCCTAAACAGAGGACTGGAGAAATTCAGTAGCTAGAGACAGAAAATAAATAAAAAATAAACCTTCCATGGTTCTTGTTTTGTTTTTTGTTTTTCATTTTACTGGAAATTTTTATTGTTGGCAGCTCAATTGTCCCAACCAGTTCTTAAAGGGAATCTGTCAGCAGGTTTGTTTGCTATGTAATCTGACAGCAGCACGATTCAGGGATCTGTGAGTAGTTTTTTTTACCATATATTGTGAGAGCAGCATGATGTAGGGGCTGAGACCCTTAATCCTTTGATGTCACGTACTAGTCTGTGTTTTGCTGTTTCAATAAAATCTGTGTTTTATCAACAGGAGATTATCACTACAGGACTAGGTGTCTCATGCCTCCTGGTCCAACCCTCCACTGATTAGCTGCTTTCTGTCAATCAGTGGTGTGGGCGGGGTTATACAGAGCTAGGCATTCTGAGCACCGCTAGATCGGCAGCTGAAAAAAAAAAAACAGGATTCTATCAAAACTGCTGCATCCAGCAAACTAAGTGACACATCGCAGGAATCGGGGTCTCTGCCCCTAAATCATGCTGCTCTCAGACTGCATGGCAAAAACTTGCTGACCGTTTCCCTATATATGTCATAGGTCATGTCCCTGCACTCAATACAGGCTCTTGCGCTGAGCCCGCATGCTTTCATCAGCTGACATGTGCCCCCCAACAGCCGCGGGTGGAATCGTGAGCCACCCTCAGCTGTTAAATGCTGTGGTCAATCTCCCGACAGCGGCATTTAACATGGCCACAAGCGTGTCCCTAATCGTGCTCATCAGGGCCCCTGTCACATGACCCTAAGGCGCCTGTGGGTTGGCAAGACAATCCAGGGTCTGCAGAAGACCCCTGTGGTTATCAGGGCGGATCTGCTATGAGCCGCCCTATGGTTGGTTCTCATAGCAGATGATCATTTTAGCTACACATAGTAGGGCTGCAACGATCGGATGATCACAGATCCTAGCCTCCCATGGAGACTATAGAAGCATGTAAAAAAATAAAATTAAGTTCAAATCACCTCCCTTACCCCCGTTTAAAATTAAAAAAAATTACACATTAGGTATTGCTGTGTTCAGAATCGCCCCATCTATCATAATATAAAAATAATCCAATCTGTAAATGACATAACACCAGAATTAAGGGTTTGTTTTTGGTCTCCAACATTGCAATAACAGGAGAGCAAAAGATTGTATCTACCCCAAAATGGTATCATTCAAAATGTCAGCTTGGCGTGCAGAAAATAAGCCCTCACCCAACCCGAGATCTTGGAAAATGGCGCCATTTGTTTTTTTTTGCTTTTTGACAACTTTGGATATTTTTTTTCCACCACGAAAATAAAAAAAACACCTGTACAGATTTGATATCCACAAACTTGTAGTGACCTGGAGAATCCTAATGTCAGGTCAGTTTTAGCATTTAGTGAACATGGTAACAAAAAAAACAAACAATTGTGGAATTGCACTTTGTTTACAATTTCACCGCACTTGGAATTTTTTTTTCCCTTTTTCCAGTACAAATCGTCCCACAAAAAATAAGCCCTCACATGGCCATATTGACCCAAAAAAATAAAAAAAAGTTATGGCTCTGGAAAGACATGGAGCAAAAAAAAAAACAAATGCGAAAACCCCAAGGTCATGAAGGAGTTAATTTAAAGTTAGACCAGTTGTCGCAATATTGAATATATTTTAAAAGAAAAGTGTAACAAAATACTTATTATTTATATAAGAAAAATTATATTTTTGCAAAAAAGTGACAGAATCTATGAAAAATATTCTAAAATATTGAATTTTTTTATTCTGACCAGTTACCCTATAAAGGTGACGCTTTTTTTTCTATAAAAGTTGCCTGCAGTATAAATAATAATCTCTATTTTACATAGCGCTGACATATTTACAAACATTATCACCGTTGTCCCCGATGTTGCTCACAATTTAAATTCCCTATCAGTATGTCTTTGGAATGTGGGAGGAAACCGGAGAACCCGGAGGAAACCCACAGGAACACGGGGAGAACATACAGACTCCTTGCAAATGTTGGTGGGATTTGAACCCAGGACTCCAACACTGCAGTGCTAACCACTGAACCACCGTGCTGCCCTATTATTACATTTACCCAGGGGACTTTGAAACCCCTGTTCTTTTGTATCAGTGGAAACACCAAGGTTAACGGAGTTTATGGGATGACCCAAACAAGAGCTGGAAGTTATTTATTTAATTTTTTTTGCCAGTTGCATTCACAGTAGATTCAATTACTTATTTGTAGACAAACGTCACATTTATAACAAGAGTATTGTATAAGAGCGCAGTCAGACGGACATAGAAATCGGACCGCAGTGCACAGAGAGGCCGGTAGGTCTCCGGACCCGAGCTTGGCAGCTACATAGAAATACATGAAGCTGTCGCGCTCGGGTCAGGGGAGCCACCGGCCAGCCCATGCACTGTGGTCCAATTTATGCGCCCTATGGCTTCGCGGTCCATGTATGGGGTCACCTAATGCCGGCTCCGATCACTTATGTTTGAGGCTGATCGCTTGCATCAGGAGACCTGCAGCAGGGCCAGAAATTGTGGTTAGGACACGGTGAAATGCGGATGTGTGGAGTCGGCGGAACATTCACATTTGTTGTTTCCCCTTGTATAACATTAGGACTTCCAAGCTGATGATCCAGTGTTAATTTCCTGTGACTGTGAAATGAAAACTGTTGGTTAATCACGCTGTGTGTCACATGGATCAGACAACCCTGGGCAGATGAATAACATTTGTTCCCAGTACAAATACTGGACCTTAACAGATTCAAGAAATAATTATGCTACATCTATTTGTAAAAACCTTGGATTCACATCTAACGTACACACTAAAGGGCACAGGAACAGAAGGAAACTTTCCATTGACTTTTAACACCTTTATGAATGGCCAATTTTTCATTTCAATCAGTGTTTTTGTTTTGTTTTTTGACACCCCTACCCTTCTTCCTACATCCATAACTTTTTTTGCCCCTCTTCTTACTCCAAGAGCTATAACTTTTTTTTTTACCCCCTTTTTCAAAGAGCCATAACTTTTTTTTTTTTTTAACCCAACCTTCTTCCAAGAGGCATAACTTTCTTTTAATTCCACCCACCCTTTCTTCCAAGAGGCATAAGATTTATTTTTTTTACCCCTCTTCGTCCAAGAGCCCTTACTTTTTTTTTTTTTTTTTTTTTTTACATCAATATAGCCAAAAAAATTAGGGGAAAAAAAAAGGATTATCAAAAAGTTCTTATTCGTATCACCATGACTAACAATTTGAGCTATAAAATGATCACATTATTTACCATCCACAATAACTGCAACCTTATGAAAAAATATGGAATAAAAAATTGGTCAAGAAGTGCTATGTATCCCATAGTGATACCATTGAAATACTAATACATCCTTTAAGAAAAAAAACTTACCGCTCCCACAATGACTACACGAATACAAATATTGTACTTTTTATTGTGCAAAAGTAGTAAAATTGAAAAACCCCATCATACATTTGAAATTGCCTGAATTGTGCTAACCTGTAGAATAAAGTTCTGTAACTTGTAACAAAAGTTGGCATAAATGACAAATGGTTTGTTTACAAATAACTTTTATGAGGACATCACTGTAATGGCCTCCGTCGGAAAAGTGCAACTTACTTTACTTTTATTCAAGACTAGTAATGGATTAAATCCCTATAAAGATGCAGGGACTGAACCCAGCAGAATCTTGAGATTTCGGCCTTGTTACTTGCCCCAGAAAACTATGATGTGCTCACTGTTGATAAATAAAGTTCATGGAGTTATACTGTGGAGCGGATTGTTCGGAAGTGAAGATCTATTCATACACAAATTATTAAGAAGAGCTTCCATTGTTCTAGCGTAACTTTAGAACATTTTTTTAAAAAATTTAACCGTAGTTTGATTTTATTGCTTTTTTAGAAAGCCTGTAGGATGAATCGTACTGCGTAAATCATGAGCAGATTCAGGACCCCTGCATTGCAGACACCTTTGATTTAATCGGAAAGGGAGTAAACCATTTAAAAAACTATAGGAAGACTCTTTCTTGGTAGACTTTCTGATACTCCTCAATCCCTTTTATATGGAACACAAATCTGTTCAGCCAAATGTGCATTTACACAATTGCCAGTTGTTTAATATCCTGTTTACACAGACTTCAGATGGGCACTGAACTTTCTGCAAAAAATGCGTCGCTGCAAAAAAAGACTTCATAAAAGATCATTTCACCCAAGGAATTAGTGTTTCGCTCATTCATCAGGTGTTCGGGAGTCTGTTTCAACTGCACGGTTATGAAACAAATGATCCTAGGGGCACTCGTTCACGAAAGTATAGCAGTGTAAATAAATTTTAAGGGAAGATGCCCTCCTCAACCAATGAGATGTTTCGAGATCATCTTTGAAATGGGGTTACTAGTTCTCTTTACACATTTTTGGACTTTATTACTAGCATTTCTGGGGTATTTGGATTGTAGGTGTATAAATATATGATAGTAAAGCCTTATAATAGCCAGAAAGTTGTAAGGTACTCGTTCGCTTGTCCAGTATCTATTCTCATTAGCCCAAGAACACATGAAATTGAAGCAGCTTATTTAGTGCATGGACAAAGGATTGGGCATATCTAACATAGACCATCCTGCATTTTCTCATCAGCGGGACTTTCTGATGGCCTCCGTATATATATTAGATTTTTGGCCAATGCGCCAACTTATGTCTAAGCCTTTAGTTTTAATAAGGCTTCCCTGAGGAAGCCATGTAATGCGAAACGTTCTTCAGGTCATGTGATCGGTTGAATGGTCTACAACATGGATGAGACAGCCTTACTGTTTTTGGCAATCATGTAAATTGTAGTTATATTCCTGCTTTTATACATCTTACTTTTTTTATTTTGTGAGCACACAATTGACAGCCCTTTTGGTTCCCTTCTGATTTTATGTAATTTGATGAGTTTTTGTGTTTTTGTGTTTTTTTTTTTTACTAAAATTCTATGTGTAACTTTACTTTATGGATAACATCTACTAAACAGATACTCCTTTTTCTCCTGTATCAATTACTCGGTTTTGTCTTGTGTAATTGCAATTTAAATATTGTTTGAACCTTGGCCAATAATTTGATAGTAATACGAGGGTAACTATGTGAAGGTTTGTTTGTTTTTTTTCCACGGTCGAGCTCCTTCACTTATCATGTGCAATTGTTAGAGACCCAATCTTAGTGTCGCATCTTCATCTATATAATTTATAGAAATGTAACTTTGTAAATACAGCAGAATTTTGTAATTCTACACCAGAGCTGCATTCACTTAGTACTATTCCCATACTGCAGTAAAAGCGTTCACCCCCTTAATGAGGTCACTTTACTATTCCTAATGGAAACCCTACACTTCTACTACCAAGATCTGCCGATATTGAGCCAGTATGGAATAATGGGAGGATTTCAGCTCTGATGCTTGTCCAATTGTGAATGCAGCTTTCTGCTTAAATAAAAGTGGTAAATCGGAATCCGTAGCAGACCAATAATATAATGTATGTGCAAAGTAACCCAATTTGTCATGTAGCTAAGACAGGAATGTTTCCATTATACCATTTTGTGGTTGGGTTGGTGGTGGTGATACCAACCTAGGCAATGTGACATTCTGACCAACCAGACTTCTAATGTTACAAAGATATCTGACAGTGTGCCATACTTGAGTTAAGATGGTCTTACTTGTAAACGTTGAACAATATGGCGCAGCATCACGTTCTGGTATTTGCAGAGTCTCATAATTGAGTTATCGATTGAATTATTGGGTTAGGATAACGTTCAGATTACATTTTTGATAACATTTTTTGAGCATTTGTCTGGGATTTGCAGTGGTTTTTTTCAGCTTTCTATTGTTCATTTATCTTACTCTTTTGCTTATCAGCCAATATATAACTATAGTTCTATCTGCCAAAGGAATGCATTATAGTGTTGTCAAAATATGTACTTTGCTAGAAAACACCTTTTTGTATGAATCTTCATTTTGCATTGTCATTTATGCATAGACTTTTCTAATAATGGTCTTTTTTTTTTTCTTTTTTTTTTTATTTCAGGTGCTTCGCAGGGTGGACCTCCACAGGGACCCCAGACAGGTACTACACAAGGCATAAATCAGGGTCCTCCTGGCCCACATCAAGGGCCTCCTGGACCACATCAAGGGCCTCTTGGATCACATCAAGGGCCTCCTGGACCAGGACCACATCAAGGGCCTCCTGGACCACATCAGGGGCCTCCTGGACCACATCAAGGCCCTCCTGGACCACATCAAGGCCCTCCTGGACCACATCAAGGGCCTCCTGGACCACATCAAGGGCCTCCTGGACCACATCAAGGGCCTCCTGGACCACATCAAGGGCCTCCTGGATCTCATCAAGGGCCTCCTGGATCACATCAAGGGCCTCCTGGCCCACCACAAGGGCCTCCAAACCCATCCCAAGATTCACCGCAGGGACCTCCACAAAGTACTTCAGGTTCATCACAAGGATCATCCCAAGGTCCCCCTATTCAGTCTCAGGCTCCTCAAACTGGTCCACCCCAGAGGCCTTCGACGGGAACTTCACCAGGACCTGTATTACACAGTCCATCTACAGGTCTTCTGGGAGCTAGGCCAGGGCTTATACCACTACAAAGGCCACCTGGAGTACCAACACATCACATGCAAAGATTTTCTGGAATGCCACATAGACCAATGATGCCTCACATGGCTCAAAGAGGTCCTTCTCTTGGGCAAGGTGGTTTTGGAATGCCACCACATGGGATGAGAGGTCCTTTTCCACCTCCAGGACACTTTGGAAGGCAGGGAGGACGTGGGGGGCCAGAAGAAGGCAGGCCATTTAGAAATGATAGGCGTGGATTTAATCCTGACAGACATGGGTTTAATCCTGAAAGAGGTGAGAGGCATGGATTTAATCCTGATAGAAATGAAAGAATTAGGTTTCAGCCGGAGGCTGAGGATGGATTTGATCCTGAGATGGAGGAGGGCCCTGAGTTTAATCCAGAGATGGAGGAAGATCAAGCTTTCAATCCTGAAATGGAAGAAGAGCCAGAGTTTCAGCCAGACAGACCAGGATTTAACCCCGATAGGCAGGGTTTCCACCCCGACAGGCCAGGTTTTCATCCCGAACGACAAGGCTTTAATCCAGAGAGACAAGGTTTCCATCCAGATAGAAATGACCGTCCAGGTTTTCATCCTGACAGAGAAAGAGAGAGGTTTGGTAGAAGGCCTTTTGGGAACCGTAATGAGGATGAACGAGAACATTTTGGTAGCCGATTTGATGATCGGGATCATGAGCGACCAGGACGTGGTAGAAGAAACTGGGGCAGAGGAAGTCCTGACCGTGATAGACATAGGGAAAGTGAGGAGAGACATAGGTGGTCAGCAGGCCGTGAACGGAGTGAGCCCAGAAGAGTACTACTTGATTTCCCGGACGGTCGAAAGCAAAGTATAAATGAAAACCATGAGCCTGTAAAGGTTAAACTTGAAAATCCAGAGAAAAAGAAAGATGAGCCTAAAGAGCAGAAACCTACTGAGGAGAAGCCCTCTACTACTCCGCCATCCTCTGATCCAGTAAAAACTGAATCTGGATCGACATAAGCTGCACGCTAGGACTTAACTAGGGGTGGGGATTACATTTTGTTGTGTAGAGCTTCAGTTGTACAATATGCTGTAAAATATTCGCTTCCGCTGTATCCTATCCTGTAATAGTTTCTCGAGAACTTTAAACTAATTGGCTTTCCTTCTACTTAAATAGTTACGAAAAACTCCAACATGTTATTAAAAAAAAAAATCAAGCCTCCTAAGTTTTGCTGAAACTTTTTAAATATCTTTAAAAAGTTTACAGATTTTTTTTTTTTGTTTTAATGGGAGAAGCACCTATTAGCCCTTGAAAACATTAGGGTGTGTTTTTAATAAACTATATTTTCGTAACAAATTTTGTGTGATTCTTAGATTTGGATAGAGAGAAAAAGCTAGCGTTATCCTATAGGACAAAAAGACCGCTTTTGCCAACACTATAACTGAAGTCTGGTCTTGCTTTCAACCCATCAATTCAAAGATTTTTTGTTTGTTTTTTCCTCTTTGGCTACTTGAGGGTCCCACATTTAATTTTGAAATAAAAGAATTCAAGCCAAAGACACTGGTTCGACCCTGATAGGAAGGGTTTCATTAGGAAATGACAAGGCTTTATTCCAGAAAGACAATTTTTCTATCCAGTTAGAAATGTTCGTCCAGAATTTCTTCCTGATGCAGAAGAGAGAAGTTTGGTAGGGGGTCACTTGGGAACCGTAAGGAGTATGAATGAGAACATTTTGGTAGCATCTTTAAGACCCTTGAAAACTTTACAGATTTGTTTTTAATAAACTATTTTCACGCCAAATTTTGTGAGATTGTTTTGGGTAAATAAAGAAACAGTTGCTTTTACCTATAATACAAAAATGTTAGATATTGTATAGTTAAGTGCGAATGTGCTGGGATAAGGTGTTATCCACCATGCTTAGGTGCTAACCGGGTGACTTTGGCGTGCTCGAAAACTATGTTCGAGTCCCTGCGGATGTTCGACAGTCGAAACTTATGGAGGGATTGTCTAACAGACAGCCAATTCCAGCATGTGTTGCTCCTGTCAAACATCCGCGAAACATGCAGCCGCAGGGAACATATTATTCAAGCACGCCGAAGATACTCTTGTTACCTAACCAGCATGGGCGGATAACACTTTATCCCAGCACATTCCCTCATCACTAGTATTGTAGCTAAAACATGGCCTGTGATACAAAAAGCATGTATGTTTGGGTGTATTAATATAATCTCATTGATTTGTTTCCCTCTATGTTAAAAATAGAAATCTTGCAATTCCCACACTCTCCACAGGAGCCTTTTTAGACTCTTAAAGGGGTTGTACCACAAACAAAAATTATATTTTAATCAACAGATCTTGGAATAATAATAATTTCCACAATTGGATGTTTAAATAAAATGTTCCTGTGCTGAGATAATCTTATAAATGTGCCCCTGCTGTGTACTGTGTAATGGCCGTGTCTGACCCTGCAGGAGCATGGTCTGATCAAACCACAGCTCCTGGGCAGGGGAGGAAGCAAAAGAGTATACAGACAAGACAGCAGGGGATCACCGCTCATTCTTTTTGTGAGTGAAACATTTCTCTACCTGGTTTTAAACAAAATGTTACGTCAAAGAAAGAATCGTCTGTGATCCTGTGCTGAAATGTCTGTACACTCTTTTGCTTCCCCCTGCCCAGTAGATGTGGTATGACCAGACCATATCCCTGTACCGTCGGACACAGCCATTACACAGTACACAGCAGGGGCACATTTATAAGATTATCTCAGCACAGGAACATTTTTTTTTTTTTTTTTAAACGCATCCAATTGTGGAGTTTTTTTTTATTCCAAGATCTGTTGATTAAAATATACTTTTATTTGTGGTGCAATGTCTTTAAGCTCCTGCTGTTTCAGGAAACAATACACGTTCATTAGCCACAATAAACAGACTCTGACAAACTTCAATCTTTTGTACTGAAGCATCTAATGAGCGTGTGCAAAGTTCATTGTGAAGAGGGTGAGCAGGATCAGCTTATTGTGGATGCTGAATCTTGTGTTATCAGCTTGGTATAGATAGAGATCTTACTTGTCACTTTAATGTTGTCTTTGATGATGAGGAGAGTCTACTGAAAACACTCCCATAAAAAAAACTGAAAGTAGGAGTCTAAAATAGCTCAAATGACAAGTGTGAAAATTGTAATAACTTTTTAAAAAAAAAAAGGATAATTATGTATTTTTTTAAAAATTGACACGTTTTTTGTGTTTACATGTACTTGGAAAAAAAAATATTCACGAGAAAATGTTTTCTGGTAATGGTTTGCCTTTGTGCTTTTTTTTTTTTTTTTTCTTTTTTCTACATTTTCTTAAAGGTTGCAATTCAGTAAGACTGGTGTCCGTACGGTAGCGCTGGAGGATGACAGCTCAATTCATTAAATTCTGCTTATCTTCTCTGGTGTGTTTCTTCCCAGAAATGCCAAAAGATGCAAAATTTTAGTATAACTTCACAGAGTGCAAAACAACCCGTTGCTTTTTAAAGTTTTTACCCCAGTTTTCTGATACTAAGGCTTTGTTGGATTTGCCTAATCTAATTCACCATTAAAGATACTTGGAAATAAAATATTAAAAGGAAAAAAAACATATAATTGGCATAACCACATCCTTATCAACCTGATCTATAAATTATCCATTTAACGTGGTGAGCACCATACGTATTTTTCCCTCCTGCCCCTTCTGAAAAGGAATAAAAACAAATTGTTGTACCTCAAAATTTTACCAATGGTGATGTTCCTTTTTCCCACAACAAAACCTTAAGCTCCTCATCCAAAGGTCAAGTCAAAAAGGGATGCCGTTAAGAGTACAGTAAGTCAATAAAATAATATACAGGCGCTTCTCACAAAATTAGAATATCATCAAAAAGTTGATTTATTTCAGTTCTTAAATACAAAGTGAAACTCATGGATTATATAGAGTCATTACACACAGAGTGATCTATTTCACGTGTTTATTTCTGTTAATACATAGTTATTAAGGTTGAAGGAAGACTTTTTAAGTCCATCTAGTTCAACCCATAGCCTAACCTAACATGCCCTAACATGTTGATCCAGAGGAAGGCAAAAAAAAACTATATGTCAAAGAGTAAGCTTACGGCCAATGAAAACCCAAAAGTCATTATCTCAGTAAATTAGAATACTTTATAACACCTGCTTGAAAAATTATTTAAAAATCTGAAATGTTGGCCTACTGAAATGAATGTTCAGTAAATGCACTAAATGCTTGGTCAGGGCTCCTTTTGCATCAATTATGGCATCAATGTGGCGTGGCATGGAGGCCTAGGAATTTCTGGGGCCCATACTAGCTACATTTTTTGGACCCCTTTGAAACTCTGCCCAGGCTCCAATCTAGCCCCACCACCCTCTCTTGGCAAAACTCCACTTCTGCACCACGTCCTCACCAATCACACTAACAGTTCCCATCACCAGATCACATACATAGCCAGCAGCTTTTGTTTTGGCCAAAATATTTTTTTAATCCACCACCACGACAAGGTAGACTCTTTTTGGCCGGGCTCTACTCCACTGTAACTTATTAAACATTGTTAAAATATCCAATACAATTTTAGGTATATTTTTACTTAGTTTTCAATTTTTAAAATGACCAATAATATCACATACAGGGGACAAATACCGCCACGCCACCACATAGTGACCAAATACTACAATACTGATCATTAATTTTTAAAAAAGAACACCACCACAACACTTATGCCATTATACACAGGAGATCTGTACTTAGTATACAGTGTCTGTGTACTGGTAATACAATGATCACCAGTGATACTATATACAGGAGCTCTGTATATAGTATAAGTGTACAGGTAACACACTGACTCACCGGTGATGTCTCTAGTTGAAGTCCTTTATCTTCGCTTTTCTTTATCCAGTTTAGACCTCCATCACTTCTTCCAGCCACGACTCGTCTCTGCAGAAAATAAGTTATCTAGAGCACATACCCCAATTTTTCCTCAACCTCTATACTATGCCAGATGATGAAGAAAAGCGACCGTGTTGCCCTGCACAGTAACAGGATGTCTTCTCCCCCTCACTGAAAACAGTATCCTCAAAATATATATTTTAATAAGCCCCTACAGTAATATCCCACAGTGCACCCCATAGTATACTGCAGCCCCATAGCAGTGTAATGCAGCCCCATACTGCAACTTTACAAAAAATAAAATTTTCTCCTTACCTGGCTGAGATCTAGCGGAGTCCTCCGCTCGATGCATCTGAGGAGCAGACCTTCGTTCTGGCATATGACAGTGACATCATATGCAGGCGACATGCCCTCTGATGTCAGCTGTCAGCCTGTGCTTGGCTTCGGCTGTTAACTGTTGCCGTGTGGCGCGGCAACAAATTTTAAAAGCCCGTGCATCTGAGGACGCACAGGCAGTTACTGAGCCGGCAGGATCCTGCTACTAGAGCCCGCTGAGGAGAGAGCCCACTGCGGGCCCCCTCTACTCATCGGGCCCCATATGCCAGTGAGGGCAGTAATGATGGAGGCATTCATCCTGTGGCATTGCTGAGGTGTTATGGAAGCCCAGGTTGCTTACATAGCAGTCTTCAGCTCGTCTGCATTGTTTGGTCTGGTGTCTCTCATCTTGCTCTTGACAATACCCCATAGATTCTCTATAGAGTTAAGGTCAAGCGAGTTTGCTGGCCAGTGAAGCACAGTGATATTGTTGTTTGTAAACCAGGTATTGGTACTTTTGGTAGTCTGGACAGGTGCCAAGTTCTGCTGGAGAATGACATTTCCATCTCCAAAAAGCTTGTCAGCAAAGGGAAGCATGAAGAGGTCCAAAATTTCCTGGTAAACTGCTGCGCTGACTTTGGTCTTGATAAAACACAGTGGACCCACACCAGCAGATGACATGGCTCCCCAAACCATCACTGATTGTGGAAACTTCACAATAGACCTCCAGCAGCTTGGATTGTGGCCTCTCCACTCTTCCTCCAGACTCTGGGACCTTGATTTCCAAATGAAATGCAAAATTTACTTTCATCTGAAAACACCTTGGACCACTGAGAACAGTCCAGTTCTTTATCGCCTTGGCCCAGGTAAGACGCTTCTGGCGTTGTCTATTGGTCATGAGTGGCTGACACAAGGAATGTGACACTTGTAGCCCATGTCCTGGATACTTCTGTGTGTGGTGGCTCTGGAAGCAATGACTCCAGCAGCAGTCCCCTCCTTGTGAATCTCACCCACATTTGTGAATGGCCTTTTCTTAACAATCCTTTCAAGGCTGCAGTTATCCCAGTTGCTTGTTCACCTTTTTCTACCACACTTTTTCCTTCCACTCAACTTTCCATTAATATGCTTGAATACAGCACTGTGTGAACAGCCAGCGTCTTTAGCAATGACCTTTTGTGGCTTCCCCTCCTTGTGGAGTGTGTCAGTGACGGCCTTCTGGACATCTGTCAAGTCAGCAGTCTTCCCCATGATTGTGGACCCTACTGAAACAGACTAAGGGACCTTTTTAAACGCTTTGGAAGCCTTTGCAGGTTTTTTTTTTGTTAATTATTCTAATTTACTGAGATAATGACTCATGGGTTTTCATTGGCTGTAAGAGATAATCATCAATATTAATCCTTAGTGACACAACCAAATTTTTTTAAATCTGACCAGTGCCACTTTGTGTGGTAATAACTCTGGAACGCTTCAACGAGTCCCAGTGATTTTGTTTTTTTCATTGCGCATTATACAGGTCCTTCTCAAAAAATTAGCATATAGTGTTAAATTTCATTATTTACCATAATGTAATGATTACAATTAAACTTTCATATATTATAGATTCATTATCCACCAACTGAAATTTGTCAGGTCTTTTATTGTTTTAATACTGATGATTTTGGCCTACAACTCCTGATAACCCAAAAAACCTGTCTCAATAAATTAGCATATCAAGAAAAGGTTCTCTAAACGACCTATTACCCTAATCTTCTGAATCAACTAATTAACTCTAAACACATGCAAAAGATACCTGAGGCTTTTAAAAACTCCCTGCCTGGTTCATTACTCAAAACCCCCATCATGGGTAAGACTAGCGACCTGACAGATGTCAAGAAGGCCATCATTGACACCCTCAAGCAAGAGGGTAAGACCCAGAAAGAAATTTCTCAACAAATAGGCTGTTCCCAGAGTGCTGTATCAAGGCACCTCAATGGTAAGTCTGTTGGAAGGAAACAATGTGGCAGAAAACGCTGTACAACGAGAAGAGGTGACCGGACCCTGAGGAAGATTGTGGAGAAGGACCGATTCCAGACCTTGGGGAACCTGAGGAAGCAGTGGACTGAGTCTGGTGTGGAAACATCCAGAGCCACCGTGCACAGGCGTGTGCAGGAAATGGGCTACAGGTGCCGCATTCCCCAGGTAAAGCCACTTTTGAACCATAAACAGCGGCAGAAGCGCCTGACCTGGGCTACAGAGAAGCAGCACTGGACTGTTGCTAAGTGGTCCCAAGTACTTTTTTCTGATGAAAGCAAATTTTGCATGTCATTCGGAAATCAAGGTGCCAGAGTCTGGAGGAAGACTGGGGAGAAGGAAATGCCAAAATGCCTGAAGTCCAGTGTCAAGTACCCAGTCAGTGATGGTGTGGGGTGCCATGTCAGCTGCTGGTGTTGGTCCACTGTGTTTCATCAAGGGCAGGGTCAATGCAGCTAGCTATCAGGAGATTTTGGAGCACTTCATGCTTCCTGGCACCTGCTCACAGTGCCAAAACCACTGGTAAATGGTTTACTGACCATGGTATTACTGTGCTCAATTGGCCTGCCAACTCTCCTGACCTGAACCCCATAGAGAATCTGTGGGATATTGTGAAGAGAAAGTTGAGAGACGCAAGACCCAACACTCTGGATGAGCTTAAGGCCGCTATTGAAGCATCCTGGGCCTCCATAACATCTCAGCAGTGTCACAGGCTGATTGCCTCCATGCCACGCCGCATTGAAGCAGTCATTTCTGCCAAAGGATTCCCGACCAAGTATTGAGTGCATAACTGAACATTATTATTTGATGTTTTTTTTGTTTGTTATTAAAAAACACTTTTATTTGATTGGACGGTTGAAATATGCTAATTTATTGAGACAGGTTTTTTGGGTTATCAGGAGTTGTAGGCCAAAATCATCAGTATTAAAACAATAAAAGACCTGACAAATTTCAGTTGGTGGATAATGAATCTATAATATATGAAAGTTTAATTGTAATCATTACATTATGGTAAATAATGAAATTTAACACTATATGCTAATTTTTTGAGAAGGACCTGTAATTTATGATGATGGCAAATTTAGGTCGACATGTTATCTGATTATTTATTAAAATAAAAAAATTAGAAAATTGAAAAAAAAAATAGCTATTGTCAATCTTTGATTACCCCTTTAAACCAGTCATACCCCACAAAACATTAATAAATAAATTTTCCCACGTCTGCTTAAATTCAGCACAATTTGTAAATTGCTCTTTAATTTTGTTAGCATTTTAGGCGAATTAAAAATGTAGCAGAAATTTCTAATTTTTTCAAGGAAATTTTCAAAATTTATTTTTTTAGTGACCTATCCAGGTCCCTATCTCATTTTTAGGTCCTACATATTGGAAACCCCCCAAAAGTGATACCATTTTAAAAACAACACCCCTCGACATATTGAAAATTGATTTCTTCTAGCTTATTAACCCTTTAGGTGATTTTCAGGAATTAATGCAAAGTGACATGACAGGAAAGAAAAAGTGAATTTTTATCACCTAAATGTCGCTAACTTCTAAACAGGCCGCTATAGCCGGCAGACCGTTATTTGGCTGTGAGTTGCCATGGCAGACATCAGGACCACACAATCATGATCTCAGGGTGCCGATAGGGATAAATAGGAAGCCCCCACACTCTGTTAACCATTTATATGACGTAGTCACTATTGATAGCAGCATCTAAGGGGTTATACAGATATGGACGGTGCCAACGCTGATCATGGCTGAAGCAACAAGTCGTCCGCTATAGTGGACAGCCGACAGCTGCTGGATTGTCACCTGTATGGGGGGGGGGTGATAGTCTCTTATATCTCAGGTCAGTAAAAATATGTATTGGCAGTAATACAGAAATAAACACTTGAAATAGATCGCTTTGTTTGTAATGACTCTATAGGAGTTTCACTTTTTGTATCGAAGAACTAAGTTAACTTTTTGATATTCTAATCTTGTGAGAAGCACCTGTATATGTGCTCCTTAAATAGTGTCATTTCTAGGAGAACTTTGTCCTGAAAGAAATCAAACCTTCGCACACGCCTACCTATGCATTAGCACAAAAACAAAAGTTGTTTTCTCATTGAAGCTGAAGAAAAAAACATTATGAAGACAAAATTTGATTAAAGGGTTAAAGAAATACTGTTCTTGGAAACAGCCGAGATACAAGTGTTCAAAAGTTTGTATAAAACTTTGCTATGGCCCCAGTTCATCATTTTGCAGGGGTTTCTTTTAATTTTTTTTTTCCTTGTGGTATTAGATTGTATTTTTTGTGCCATATTAATCAAAATGGTGCATGTGATTCACAAATTTGGCACAAACTCAAAATTTTTTTATTTTTTTTGTCTTGACTGTTGGTGCCAAAAGTTACATCTTCCACCAAATTTTGGTGTACTCAAAAATACATGGGGAGAGGGTAGCTTGGCGCTGAGTCGCGTCAAACTTTGCAGCTTTTTTTTAGAAGGGCTAAATTGGGCTAAAACACCTGGAATCGCTAAACTCCATACCGAAAGTGGAAGAAAAAACACAGGTGTGCATATAAAAAAGTAGACCTCCAAGAAGGCACAAATAGACTAATGAGTTGGATGCAAACAAAACTAGACAACCAGGCACAATGGTGATACAGTGTTTTCATGTTTATCCATATGAGGTCTGTCTATTTTGGAACAATAAGTGCACAAACCTTTTGGGTTGGTTTTTTTAAAATTTTATTTCTAACCACCTGGATGATGACATTGTTTATATACCGGTTTATGTCACAGACCATTATTCAATAATTTAGTCTAGTAATTTAGTTTATTCTTTCTGTAGAAGAATTCCGAGTTTCTTATAAACAGTCGTGAAACACCTTGCCTAAAAATGAGCTTAGAAAATGAGATTAATTTTTATAATTTGTGGATTTCATGTGAAATAATAAATCTTCAGCAAAACTACTTCAGTGTCAGAAGGTGTCATTCATAGTCTGCCTATTGTCGGAGAGGTGACCGAATTGAATCGCCGGCTCGTGGTCCAGCACAGTCAGTATTCCAAGATGGCTGGAAGATTCCTATAAACCTCCTCTTACTTGCCGGCATCACTGGCTCTTGTTTGATCGGTCTGGTGCAACGTGAATGCGGTGGCTGCTGGACCAGGGTCCTGCAAATTTATTCTCTCATCTGTAGGTATCCACAAGGGAAAGGACAAGTCCTCTGGAGCACACATTGGTTTTTGTAACTTCTCTACACTATTTAAGGCGGGGGCTACACAGCAACGTATCACGCAACCTAAAACCATTTGTGCAACTCACTGTTGAGACTATTTTAAAGCTGCGATTTTGTTCTAAATAAAACAGCCAATACACCATCAAGTCACACAAGTCCTTGATATTAATCTATGGCAAGCGTGTCTTTCGACCAGCAACAAAAAAGCAAACACGTTTAGAAACATACATGACTTGGTGTTACAGGTGGCGACAACCTAGAAATTCATTACATCCACTGTTGCAATGTGTATCACGTTGTCGTGTACCCTCAGGCTTAGAGATGAGGTTTCTGAACTTGGTATTTAACGACCTTCAGCTTGAGCCAAGGCAACTTGGTCGATCAATGATCTGTAGGAAGATCAATCTTGTGCAACCCCTAGAGAGGTCCACCAGGGTCTTCGACATTATCTGGATACTACGTTGTTGGTCTTACACTTTGCCTTGTTCTTCTATTTTTCTCACCATGATGTCCTTCTACAGTGATTATTCTCTTTGAATTACATTTCTGAACTATTAACTCAGAATTCCCTAATATAGTGTCTAAATTGGATTCCGTAACTAGACAATTAGGAACAAACTTTGCTGTTTTTACATGATAGACATATGACCACAGCTGGAGAACAGACATTTTTTTTTTTTTGTTTTTTACCAGAGTGTTGCTGCAGCTTGTGTGAATTTTCCACATTCTGGTACCTATTGTTATGCAAATTACCACAACCAGCTAAAGGGAACCTGTCACCTGAATTTGGCGGGACGGGTTTTCGGTCATATGGGCGGGGTTTTCGGGAGTTTGATACACCCTTTCCTTACCTGCAATATTGGATTGAAGTTCATGCTCTGTCCTCCGTAGCACACGCCTGCAAAAGGCAATCTTGCCTTGCGCACGCGCAGTATGCTTTGCCCAGCTGCGGGCAAAGCCGAAAAGCATTAGTGCGCATGCACCGGCGCACTATGTCCCGGAACACAGCGAAATACTTCCGGGACATAGTGTGCCGGCGCATGCGCACTAATGCTTTTCGGCTTTGCCCGCAGTTGGGCAAAGCATACTGCGTGTGCGCAAGGCAAGATTGCCTTTTGCAGGCGTGTACTACGGAGGACGCAGCATGAACTTCAATATTGCAGCCAGCGGGTAAGGAAAGGGTGAATTAAACACCCGAAAACCCCGCCCATATGACCGAAAACCCGTCCTGCCAAATTCAGGTGACAGGTTCCCTTTAAGGTGGGATCTCTCTTTACTGCACACAATGTATTGCAACAGGTCCAAGCAGCCTTGTACAGGAAAATAAAGTAAACCAGTTGTAGTATTCCCCATGGTAATGTTCATTCCACTCCTTTTTGCTCTGCCAACACTCTTCTTCAGGTCAAGCAAAGATGGACATGAAAATGAATCCAGCTCACCCAAAGCAAGACCATTCCAGGTCTCGGGATGGAGGAGGAATCCACTACTGCCCAGCAGGTTAACAAGTAAATCCAAGAAAGTCCTCCAACTATTGGTTTAAATTGAAAGAGGATTTTATCCCACCAAAGTTAGTAGGTGACATCTGTTACATCCAAAATATAATTGATGAATTCCTACACATTTCAGACTACAACTCAGCTTCAAGCCATTTCATACATTGTTCTGTTCATAGGTGCTTACTAGACCCATTTTTGCATCCATTTTTTTTCCCAATCATGTCACAGATCTTGCATTGTGTTGGAAATGAAATGCCCAGATATTAGCCAGAACAGTCTGGCGCACACATCTATAGTGATATGATAGTGTTTGCCCCTATTCATGTTTTCACCATTTGTGGATAATGGCCCTCACCGTGGTTCGCTGGAGTCCCAAAGCTTTAGAAATTTTATATCCTTTTCCAGACTGACATCTCAATTACTTTGTTTTGTCATTTGTTCTAGAATTTCTTTGGATCACAGCATGATCTCTAGCTTTTGAGGAGATTTTGGTCTACTTCACTTAGTCAGGCAGGTCCTATTTAAATGATTTGTTGATTGAGAATAGGTGTGGCAGAAATCAGGCCTAGGAGTGGCTATGGAGTTTGAACTCTGCTTCCCAAAAATGTGAGAAACCACGGTTAAAACAAATTAAGGTGGAAGGGGCAATCACTTTCACACAAGAGCACTGTAGATTTGGGATTTTTTTTTTTACCTTTAATAAAACCCTACATTTAAAACCTGCATCTTGTGTGTTATCTTTGTCTAATATTTAAAGCTAACCCGTCAGCAGTTTTGGCCAATATAAGATATGGCCACTGCCTTTCAGGGCTTATCTACAGCATTCTATAATACTGTAGATACGCCCCCGGTCCGACCTGAAAGATAAAACTTATTTCTTCACTCGCAGATCAGACTGTGGGCTTATGTACAGCATTATAGAATGCTGTAGATAAGCCCTGAAAGGCAGTGGCCCCTTCTTATAGCAACAAAATCTGCTGACAGGTTCTTTTTAAGGATTACAAATTCTGATAGATCTTCGAAGTATGTCTAAAACCTAGTTACGAGTGTATAGGTGGGTTATGAGATCTGATAACAGATTCACTTCAAACATTCATGAAGGCATGAGCAGGATATTATTGCATCAGATCTCAACAACAGTATACATTTTTTATCTAGATCTTGGACTAACTGGTGTACTTAGTTTGAAGATCTGCCAGAACGTCTAATCCTTACATTACGATTAGCCATGCTGTAGCAAGCAATGGTTCACAAGTCATCATATGTAAAGTTATTCCAGGTTCTGTGGTGTTCTACAACTTCGCTCTCGATGCATGTGCCCAATAGATTTACAGGTCCTTCTAAAATCACACATGTACAGCCCAACACCCAGTAACGCCACATCAGGGTATTCATACATTTGTGTACAACTCCTCTCCCCCCACCATTACGGTTGGCTGCCCTGCATACCCATCTTTAACCCCTTCACCCCCAAGGGTGGTTTGCACGTTAATGACCGGGCCAATTTTTACAATTCTGACCACTGTCCCTTTATGAGGTTATAACTCTGGAACGCTTCAACGGATCCTGGTGATTCTGACATTGTTTTCTCGTGACATATTGTACTTCATGATAGTGGTAAAATTTCTTTGATATTACCTGCGTTTATTTGTGAAAAAAATGGAAATTTGGTGAAAATTTAGAAAACTTCGCAATTTTCCAAATTTGAATTTTTATGCAATTAAATCACAGTGATATGTCACACAAAATACTTAATAAGTAACATTTCCCACACGTCTACTTTACATCAGCACCATTTTGGAACCAAAATTTTTTTTTTGTTAGGGAGTTATAAGGGTTAAAATTTGACCAGCAATTTCTCATTTTTACAACACCATTTTTTTTTTTTTTAGGGACCACATCTCATTTGAAGTCATTTTGAGGGGTCTATGTGATAGAAAATACTCAAGTGTGACACCATTCTAAAAACTGCACCCCTCAAGGTGCTCAAAACCACATTCAAAAAGTTTATTAACCCTTCAGGTGTTTCACAGGAATTTTTGGAATGTTTAAATAAAAATGAACATTTAACTTTTCACACAAAATTTACTTCAGCTCCAATTTGTTTTATTTTACCAAGGGTAACAGGAGAAAATGGACCCCAAAAGATGTTATACAATTTGTCCTGAGTACGCCGATACCCCATATGTGGGGGTAAACCACTGTTTGGGCGCATGACAGAGCTCGGAAGCGAAGGAGCGCCATTTGACTTTTCAATGCAAAATTGACTGGAATTGAGATGGGACGCCATGTTGCGTTTGGAGAGCCACTGATGTGCCTAAACATTGAAACCCCCCACAAGTGACACCTTTTTGGAAAGTAGACCCCCTAAGGAACTTATCTAGATGTGTGGTGAGCACTTTGACCCACCAAGTGCTTCACAGAAGTTTATAATGCAGAACCGTAAAAATAAAAAAATCATATTTTTTCACAAAAATGATCTTTTCGCCCCCAATTTTTTATTTTCCCAAGGGAAGAAATTGGACCCCAAAAGTTGTTGTACAATTTGTCCTGAGTACACCGATACCCCATATGTGGGGGTAAACCACTGTTTGGGCGCATGGGAGAGCTTGGAAGGGAAGGAGCGCCGTTTGACTTTTCACTGCAAAATTGACAGGAATTGAGATGGGACGCCATGTTGCGTTTGGAGAGCCACTGATGTGCCTAAACATTGAAACCCCCACAAGTGACACCATTTTGGAAAGTAGACCCCCTAAGGAACTTATCTAGATGTGTGGTGAGCACTTTAACCCACCAAGTGCTTCACAGAAGTTCATAATGCAGAGCCGTAAAAATAAAACAAAACATTTTTCCCCACAAAAATTATATTTTAGCCCCCAGTTTTGTATTTTCCCGAGGGTAACAGGAGAACTTTGACCCCAAAAGTTGTTGTCCAATTTGTCCTGAGTACGCTGATACCCCATATGTTGGGGGGAACCACCGTTTGGGCACATGGGAGGGCTCGGAAGGGATGGAGCGCCATTTGGAATGCAGACTTAGATGGAATGGTCTGCAGGCGTCACATTGCGTTTGCAGAGCCCCTAATGTACCTAAACAGTAAAAAAAACCCACAAGTGACACCATTTTGGAACGTAGACCCCCTAAGGAACTCATCTAGATGTGTTGTGAGAGATTTGAACCCCCAAATGTTTCACTACAGTTTATAACGCAGAGCCATGCAAATAAAAAATATTTTTTTTTCCACAAAAATTATTTTTTAGCCCCCAGTTTTGTATTTTTCCAAGGGTAACAGGAGAAATTAGACCCCAAAAGTTGTTGTCCAATTTGTCTTGAGTACGCGGATACCCCATATGTGGGGGGGAACCACCGTTTGGGCGCATGGGAGGGCTCGGAAGGGAAGGAGCGCCATTTGGAATGCAGACTTAGGGCTCTTTCACACGTCCTGATATTTCCGGTACCGGAAAAACCGGTACCGGAGATATCCGTGTCCGTATGCTCAAGTGGCACATACGTGTGGCATCCGTTTGCCGCCCGAGGACCACACGGACCGTGCAGGAGAGACAGCGCTACACTAAGCGCTGTCCCCCCCGCATGTGGTGCTGAAGGCAGAATTCATCTCTTCTCCCCCAGCGTTCGTTGGAGAGAAGAGATGAAAGATCTTTTTTTTTGGGGGGGGGGGGTGAAAAATAAAGTTTGCATGTGCGTCCGCGTCCCCCCCCCCCAGTGCGCCGCCTGCTCCCTTGCCGCAGAAATACTCACCTAGCTCCCGCGACGTCTCCTCTGTCCTCTCCGCGCTGGCAGCTTCTCCTGTGTGAGCGGTCACATGGGGCCGCTCATTAGTCAGTGAATATTCCCTGACTGTAATGAGCGGTACCACGTGACCGCTCACACAGGAGAAGCTGCCAGCGCGGAGAGGACAGAGGAGACGTCGCGGGAGCTAGGTGAGTATTTCTGCGGCAAGGGGGCAGGCGGCGCACTGGAGGGGGCACACGGACGCATTCATTTAAATGGGTCTACGTGTGTCAGTGCCTCTGGTACGTGAGAAAACTGTCACTACACGTACCGGAGACACTGACGTGTGAAAGAGGCCTTAGATGGAATGGTCTGCAGGCGTCACATTGCGTTTGCAGAGCTCCTAATGTACCTAAACAGTAGAAACCCCCCACAAGTGACACCATTTTGGAAAGTAGACCCCCTAAGGAACTCATCTAGATGTGTTGTGAGAGGTTTGAACCCCCCAAGTGTTTCACTACAGTTTATAACGCAGAGCCATGCAAATAAAAAATATATTTTTTTTTCCCACAAAAATTATAGTTTTGTATTTTCCCAAGGGTAACAGGAGAAATTGGACCCCAAAAGTTGTTCTCCAATGTGTTCCGAGTACGCTGATACCCCATATGTTGGGGTAAACCCCTGTTTGGGCGCACGGGAGAGCTTGGAAGGGAAGGAGCACTGTTTTACTTTTTCAACGCAGAATTGGCTGGAATTGAAATCGGACGCCATGTCACGTTTGGAGAGCCCCTGATGTGCCTAAACAGTGGAAACCCCCCAATTATAACTGAAACCCTAATCCACACACACCCCTAACCCTAATCCCAACGGTAACCCTAACCACACCTCTAACCCAGACACACCCCTAACCCTAATCCCAACCCTAACTTTAGCCCCAACCCTAAATGTAGCCTTAACCCTAGCCCTAACCCTAATGGGAAAATGGAAATAAATACATTTTTTAAATTTTTCCCTAACTAAGGCTACGTTCACATTAGCGTTCTGCGCCGCAGCGTCACCGCATGCGTCATGCGCCCCTATATTTAACATGGGGGCGCATGGACATGCGTTGCACTTGCGTTTTGCGACGCATGCGTCACTGCAGCGCACGCGTCATGGCGCAGAGGACGCAGCAAGTTGCATTTTTGTGTCCAAAATCAAGCAAAAAGACGCATGCGTCGCAAAAACGCAGCGTTGTGCATGCGTTGCGTCGCCGACGCTGCGGCGCACAACGCAAATGTGAACGTAGCCTAAGCGGGTGATGAAGGGGGGTTTTACTTTTATAGCGGGTTATTTAGCGGATTTTTATGATTGGCAGCCGTCACACACTGAAAGACGCTTTTTATTGCAAAAAATATTTTTTGCGTTACCACATTTTGAGAGCTATAATTTTTCCATATTTGAGTCATGTGAGGTCTTGTTTTTTGCGGGACGAGTTGACGTTTTTATTGGCAACATGTTCGGGCACGGGAGATTTTTTTATCGCTTTTTATTCCGATTTTTGTGAAGCAGAATGACCAAAAACCAGCTATTCATTAATTTCTTTTGGGGGAGGCGTTTATACCGTTCCGCGTTTGGTAAAATTGATAAAGCAGTTTTATTCTTCGGGTCAGTACGATTACAGCGATATCTCATTTTTTTATGTTTTGGTGCTTTTATACGATAAAAGCTATTTTATAGAAAAAATAATTATTTTGGCATCGCTTTATTCTGAGGACTAACTTTTTTATTTTTTCGCTGATGATGGTGTATGGCGGCTCGTTTTTTGCGGGACAAGATGACGTTTTCAGCGGTACCATGGTTATTTATATCTGTCTTTTTGATCGCGTGTTATTCCACTTTTTTGTTTGGCGGTATGAGAATAAAGCGTTGTTTTTTGCCTTTTTTTACGGTGTTCACTGAAGAGGTTAACTAGATATGTAGTTTTATAGGTGGGGTCGTTACGGACGCGGCGATACTAAATATGTGTACTTTTATTGTTTTTTTTTATTTAGATAAAGAAATGTATTTATGGGAATAATTTTATTTATTTTTTTTATTTAGGATTTTTTTTTTTTTTTTTTTTTTTACACATGTGGACATTTTTTTTTTACTTTGTCCCGGGGGGGGGGGACATTACAGATCGTTGATCTGACAGTGTGCACAGCACTGTCAGATCTGCGATCTGCTGTGCAGGGCTGCAGGCTTACCAGCATCTGCTCTGAGCAGGCACTCGGTAAGCCACCTCCCTCCCTGCAGGACCCGGATGCCGTGGCCATCTTGGATCCGGGACCTGCATCGCGTTGCTCCGGGGGTCTCAGGGAAGCCCGCAGGGAGCCCCCTCCCTGCGCGATGCTTCCCTGTACCGCCGGCACACCGCGATCATGTTTGATCGCGGTGTGCCGGGGGTTAATGTGCCGGGGGCGGTCCGTGACCGCTGCTGGCACATAGTGCCGGATGTTAGCTGCGATAGTCAGCTGACACCCGGCCGCGCTCCCCCCGTGAGCGCGGCCGATCGCGCTGGACGTACTATAGTTTCCGTCCTTGGGAAGTAGGGCCCACCCCACATGGACGGAATAGTACGTCCAATGACAGAAAGGGGTTAACACTGGGTACGCAGGGACATGTGTTGTATGCAGATGTGTCAGCATGCAGCATTTTGATGTCTGCCGACCATATGGGAACACAAAGTTGCTTTCCCGTGCGGTTGATGGGCACATCAAAACGCCACATGCGGACGCATCCGCATACAACGCATGTCCCTGCGTACCCAATGTTAAAGACAGGTTGCATACGGAAGTTGGCAGAGCTTATCAGAGGATGTACACAGCCCAGCCAAATGCAAGTGTGAAACCAGCCTAAGAAGGAGGAACAGAGGAGCTGCACATTTCCCCCTGTTGTATCAAAGTGAAATTCTCATTCCAAATCTTCAGTATAAATTTGAATTGTGGCTTTGAGAACCACAACATATCAATTTACCCTGCATGTACACTCCACAGCATGTGCAAAGTTTCCTCATATGTCATGCACATAACCCCTTTAACAGGGGTTGTCAGGATTCTCTGTGCCCGTGATGATCTACTTGATTTGCATACTTCCAGCCACATTCCAACTAGACTTGTCTGGTCTCACTCAATTCACTTCTATGTTGTGAGGCAGTCCATGTCTAGTCAGCACGTGACCATATGTATGCAAATCGCATACTTGGTCACACGCCTAGCACTGGAGAATCCTGACTGTGTGCTGTGAGAATTCTTGAGTTGGGTTGAGCTAATTTTTCAAAATTCAGTTCTGATTGTGATCGGCAGCTAATATTGTTTTTGCAATATTCACCAAATGCAGATGAATGTCATTGGAGTCAATGGGAATAGAAAGTACCTAATATGTTCAGAACCGATCAAACAAATTTAGCATGAATAGCGTAACAATATGGCACAAATATGGCAATTTCAGATTTGGGACCAATTCTGAACTTATTCACTCAACTCTATTCATGTGGCTCCAGTACTGGACCAGTGACTGCAATTTGTAAACATGTGGTCACACGCCAACTAAACGTGCACTGCTCATTAGAAGCGAATGAGTGAGACCAGACAAGTCTAGTTGGAATGTCGCTGGAAGCATGTGCGGCACCCCAGGGTCCTGGTCGTCGCAGTGGTATTGCTTTCCTCTCAGGGAGAGTGATGCTACGTTTGGAAGCAAAGGAGGATAGCTGCATCCAGGTATCACAAACATGCAACACATTTCACACTCCAGACCACCAGGGGGAGCTTCTGCTCCTATTTATTAGATCGCTCTATCTAATCTATCTAGGTCTGTAGGGAAAGTTAGTTCCAGACAGGAGTTAGTTGCTGGCTGAGCTCAGTCAGTTCCAGACCAGAGTCTGAGGAGGATGAAAGGTTAAAGGAGCTGTGCATGCCCTCAGAGCTGCAGCTCCCAGAAAGGGACATTGAAATGCAGAATTGTATTGCAGCGAGCGTGAAGTCGAAGCAAAGGAGAGGATACCAGAAGGGGACCAGCCCCGCTCAAGCTGTCTCCTTCTGAGGCGCAGGATCCCGGTGGCCGGAACACCGAGGGAGTAAGGACCTCTACACCTTATTTCAGAGACCGGCAGGACAGCTAATTGCAGGTTACCTGTCCGCACCTACACCCAGAAGGCACGGTGACGCCCACAGAGCCGGGTTATCTAAGAGACCCTATAAACAGGCTCAAGTAACCAGTCATACGGGTTTTGTCCTATCCTATATGGGGGACAGAGCGAAACATTGCATCTGTGAGATCCTTATGTGAAGCCATTGGCAGTAAGGGACTACACCACCGCAGCACAAGGGAAGGCTACTGATTTCCACCTGGACAAGGGAACTCTGGACTTGCCTCCAAACCAGCCAGACTCTGCCTGCCCTGTGATCTGGTGCCCTGGACTGTGGACACTGAAGTCTTCAGTAAAGGTAAAGAGACTGCAACCTTGTGTCCTTGTTATTCTCTGTGCCCCTCACCATCCACCATCTACACACCGGGAAGCCCTGGGGACACTTCACCTGTGGGAAGGTATACCATCTAGCTGCTATACCATCACTCCAGCAAACCCCTTAAAGCATTTGTCGGTCACCCTGACCGAATACCACAGGTGGCATCACGAACATAAACTTCATCCCTTTAAAGACCTTTCCCTTTTACACGGATGTCCCAGGGCCACAGACCGGGTCAGCCACAGTGATATCCCCCTGTGAACCCGAAGGACCTGGTACAGAGTACCCCACTGCCCTTGGGGGGGGGGGGCGATCCATGTGCAAATTGCATACCTAAGGTTACATGATCCTGGAGGAGAATCCTGACTGTGTGCACTGAAGATTCACATGTCTGCAACAATAGTTGTATAAAAAAAAAAAAAATTGCACAAATCTTAACTGCAGCCATAAAAATACTTTGTTTGGAGCAAGAGGGGATATATAGACACTCAGAAGCAAATTGTTATGAACATATGAAGAAGTAGAACACTTCCTCCACATAATGGAAACACTTCCACATTTATTTCAATGACCAAACTGGAATTTAGAAGTTTTATATAAAATTATGCAACGTCAGAGCCGCTGACAGCACAGAAGAACTAAAGAACTATGCTGCAGATGAACAGGAGGAGTTTCCTGGATAGTTTGTGGCCAATCTTTCATCCTTCTGTTACTGACATATTCCAATGACTCCACAGGCCAGACGACCACCAGCATTGCCAGTCACCAGACTCTCACCGTCACCACCTTTCCCCAAGTCATCTGCTTTTTCGTGGACCTGAAGGGATAAGGGGGTGAGAAAAAAGATAAAGGATGAAACCCAGAATTCAAACTATTAGATATAAAATACTGTTATCTGATTGATGAAGTGAAGGTGGCCGAGTGCTGACAGATTAGTTGGTGGTCATGGTGACAAAACGTGAAGGATCCACATCACGCTACCCCACCCAATGTCTATGTTACACCAGCGGGATCATGTGGGTAAGGTCTCCCAACTTATACCAACTTGATGTTCTGCACCCTCTGGGGACACGCAAGGCCAGCTTGGCAGCTTTGGGTAAGTTCACACTGGGCGTTTTTGCTGCAGCAAAACCTGATTTCTTGGCAGGAAAGAAGCTGCGTCAATAACCGGTTTAGGTGCATATTTGGTGCGATTGTGGGTCTCATTGTCCATGCTAATGTCCATTGACTTTCCTGCAGAAAAACACTGCAAATAATGATACCTGCATTTTTGCTGCATTTTTCTCAACACCCATTCAAGCCTGTGGGTGAAAAATGCAGCAACAATGCTGAAAGTAGTGACATAGTGACATGCTCTGCCTCTGTCCTGGTCTGATGTGGGTTCAGGATTTGAGCCTATATCATTTGCCTCCAACAGTAATGGTTGGTACTCCGTTCTGCCTACTGCGGTTACTTCTACATGCTGTTGTCAGATACTAACCACAGCGAGCAGCCTGGGTGAATGGATGAGGGGTGCATCTCTTCCCTGCCATATAATCATAAGGTGCAGATCTGTGTGATCACACCGCCAGAACGGTGCTTTGAGCAATTTTTGGAATTTCAGGACAAAACCTATGAATCTGTAAGTAGTTAAAATAAATAAGAAATGTTGGTCCCTTTTTAAGTGTTAGATTTAAGTAGGTCAGTTTCCAATGACATCCACTTCTGTTAACACTTACCACTGCTGTGCGACCAATGATGTTATGTGCTCCTTCCAGTGAAATAATCTTATCTCTGATCTCAAAATCTGCCTTGCCGTCTTTGGAGGTTATGTTCCCAAGATCCCCAACGTGTCTGAGGGAAACAATTGTAGACAAAAGGGCATGTAAGGACGAACAGTAATAATCTCAGTTCATCCTCTGCTGTAACTTACACAATGTCCTACATGCTTTCTTAAAGGGGTTGTCTAGGACTCTCACATTGATAGGAACCAGATGTGCAGAGTTGGTAAACTGCAGTGGTTGTGGTCAGGTAAACCGCACAATGGACCAGCATCAAATCTCTGTACTCCACACTGGAGTATTGAGCACTGATTACTGGTAGAAGTTTGCCGATTCCACTGCCACCTGCCTTGGCCCATTGTGGCATTTTAAAAATAGCGACAACCCCTTTAACAAAAAAAAGTAAACTATGAGCAACTATGCTTGTGTTATTTTGCATGGGTAAATTGCTGGCATTGACACAAAGCAGAAGGAATTTTCATGGTCAGGCCAGACGTCCCTGGTAATATCTGACAGACCTGAGCCTCCATGTTGGTTCTCTCTCATAAAATAGGAACACCAGGTTTGCCTGCACATCAATGAGTAAAGCTGCAACACATGTGACCCAAGGCCGGTGCAGCAAATGTCCGTGATTGGATTTAATGTTCTGTGCAGTTAATCAGAATGAGACCCCAGTAATGCAGTGTACAGGTCCCAGCAGTTACCTCACTTCATCTCCTGGCGCTCCATGTGTCTTGCCATGTGGGTTGAAGTGTGGCCCAGCACTGATACAGCCTGTAGAGACAGTACACGTTCTAGGTTGCATTAATGTGCCAGGATAAATGTCGGATGGTAGAAGTCAGGGGTTTAATTTAACATTGCAAATTGAAAGGCTCCATACTTCAAAAATTAAAGTGGGGTGTGAATATCACCTTGTCTTTAGGAAAGCACTGCTCCCCACGGCTGACGGTCCAGACCTGTGGTGTAGCCATGCAGGTGGTTAACCAGGGAGAGCGGAGCACTGAAGAACAGAGCCTGTAGGTGGTGTGCACTACTTACCTAGGTAACCAGCCACTCCAAGGCTGTAGGTTGGCCGGGAACCTAGGAGACCAACTGTTCCTGGACAGCCCACTATACTTCTAATGTACCAAGAAGTAGGCACGCATCATTGCCAATATGGGAGTCCTTTCCTTTTGGACGAAGATACACCACATCTGCTGGGGCAGCTACACAGAAGCCCTACCTGCAATTCACATCCCTTAGACTGCCTTCACTATATGTAGTTTCGTTTTCGACAAAATTAACACAGTAATAGCCCATTATAACTTATGGTGCTATGCACATGTCAGTGTTTATACACAGACCGGGTGTCCATGCAAAACACAGATGTGTCTTCCAGCAGCAAGGGCGACAAAGGCTAATACAAGTCTCGGTCCGTGAAAAACACGTACAGATGACATTCATGTGTGGCTTGTGTTCAAAATTTGCAGTTTTCCAGAAGATTTCTCTTCATATTCACCCACCTGTTTCATGAACGTGTTTTAAACAGACGTGAGTGAGGCTTTAATGTTATCCTCCATTTACCATCTAGGGCTGAACACCACTATAGACAGCAATAAGGCCATGTTCAAAAGTTGCTTTTTTAAAAGGGAACCTGTCACCCCGTTTTTTGAAGAGGAGCTAAAAATAGCGTTAAATAGGGGCAGAGCTGGGCGTTACATTAGTGTCTTTGTGTGCCTTTATTACCCACCTATGCTGCCGAAATACCTTTGTAAAGTCGCCGTTTTCTGCTGTCACTCACGCTGGTCTGGTCCTATGGGCGTGGTGACAGCGCTGTTTCTCCCCCAGAATCCTGCTCATCATTACGTTGGTGGCATAGTTGCAGGGCCGGCTCCAGGTTTTTGAGGGCCCCGGGCGAAAGAGTCTCAGTGGGCCCCCTCCCCCCCCCTTTAACACATACCACGATTCATGATGCACAGATACAGCAGAGAAATATAGGTATAGTACAATGCCAGATTTCACTTCTTACATGAGTGAAAGCTATTGTAAATTCTGCAGTGTATATATACAGAACAGGAGTGGTACTGTGCAGTGTATATATACAGGAGGAGTGGTACTGTGCAGTGTATATATACAGGAGGAGTGGTACTGTGCAGTGTATATATACAGGAGGAGTGGTACTGTGCAGTGTATATATACAGGAGGAGTGGTACCGTGCAGTGTATATATACAGGAGGAGTGGTACCGTGCAGTGTATATATACAGGAGGAGTGGTACTGTGCAGTGTATATATACAGGAGGAGTGGTACTGTGCAGTGTATATATACAGGAGGAGCGGTACTGTGCAGTGTATATATACAGGACAGGAGGAGTGGTACCGTGCAGTGTATATATACAGGAGGAGCGGTACTGTGCAGTGTATATATACAGGACAGGAGGAGTGGTACCGTGCAGTGTATATATACAGGAGGAGTGGTACCGTGCAGTGTATATATACAGGAGGAGTGGTACTGTGCAGTGTATATATACAGGACAGGAGGAGTGTTACTATGCAGTGTATATATACAGGACAGGAGGAGTGGTACTGTGCAGTGTATATATACAGGAGGAGTGGTACTGTGCAGTGTATATATACAGGAGGAGTGGTACTGTGCAGTGTATATATACAGGAGGAGTGGTACTGTGCAGTGTATATATACAGGAGGAGTGGTACCGTGCAGTGTATATATACAGGAGGAGTGGTACCGTGCAGTGTATATATACAGGAGGAGTGGTACTGTGCAGTGTATATATACAGGAGGAGTGGTACCGTGCAGTGTATATATACAGGAGGAGTGGTACTGTGCAGTGTATATATACAGGAGGAGTGGTACTGTGCAGTGTATATATACAGGAGGAGTGGTACTGTGCAGTGTATATATACAGGAGGAGCGGTACTGTGCAGTGTATATATACAGGACAGGAGGAGTGGTACCGTGCAGTGTATATATACAGGAGGAGCGGTACTGTGCAGTGTATATATACAGGACAGGAGGAGTGGTACCGTGCAGTGTATATATACAGGAGGAGTGGTACCGTGCAGTGTATATATACAGGAGGAGTGGTACTGTGCAGTGTATATATACAGGACAGGAGGAGTGTTACTATGCAGTGTATATATACAGGACAGGAGGAGTGGTACTGTGCAGTGTATATATACAGGAGGAGTGGTACTGTGCAGTGTATATATACAGTAGGAGTGGTACTGTGCAGTGTATATATACAGGAGGAGTGGTACTGTACAGTGTATATATACAGGGCAGGAGGAGTGGTACCGTGCAGTGTATATATACAGGAGGAGTGGTACTGTGCAGTGTATATATACAGGAGGAGTGGTACTGTGCAGTGTATATATACAGGAGGAGTGGTACTGTGCAGTGTATATATACAGGAGGAGTGGTACAGTACAGTGTATATATACAGGAGTGGTACTGTGCAGTGTATATATACAGGACAGGAGGAGTGTTACTATGCAGTGTATATATACAGGACAGGAGGAGTGGTACTGTGCAGTGTATATATACACAGGAGGAGTGGTACTGTGCAGTGTATATATACAGTAGGAGTGGTACTGTGCAGTGTATATATACAGAAGGAGTGGTACTGTGCAGTGTATATATACAGGACAGGAGGAGTGGTACTGTGCAGTGTATATATACAGGAGGAGTGGTACTGTGCAGTGTATATATACAGGAGGAGTGGTACTGTGCAGTGTATATATACAGTCGGAGAGGTACTGTGCAGTGTATATATACAGGACAGGAGGAGTGGTACTGTGCAGTGTATATATACAGGAGGAGCGGTACTGTGCAGTGTATATATACAGTAGGAGCGGTACTGTGCAGTATATATACAGTAGGAGCGGTACTGTGCAGTGTATATATACAGAAGGAGTGGTACTGTGCAGTGTATATACAGGACAGGAGGAGTGGTACTGTGCAGTGTATATATACAGGACAGCAGGAGTGGTCCTGTGCAGTGTATATATACAGGAGGAGTGGTACTGTGCAGTGTATATATACAGTCGGAGAGGTACTGTGCAGTGTATATATACAGGACAGGAGGAGTGGTACTGTGCAGTGTATATATACAGGAGGAGCGGTACTGTGCAGTGTATATATACAGTAGGAGCGGTACTGTGCAGTATATATACAGTAGGAGCGGTACTGTGCAGTGTATATATACAGAAGGAGTGGTACTGTGCAGTGTATATACAGGACAGGAGGAGTGGTACTGTGCAGTGTATATATACAGGAGGAGCGGTACTGTGCAGTGTATATATACAGGAGGAGCGGTACTGTGCAGTGTATATATACAGGACAGGAGGAGCGGTACTGTACAGTGTATATATACAGGAGGAGTGGTACTGTACAGTGTATATATACAGGAGGAGCGGTACTGTGCAGTGTATATATACAGGACAGGAGGAGTGGTACTGTGCAGTGTATATATACAGGAGGAGTGGTACTGTGCAGTGTATATACTTCAACAGCCACCCAGCCCAGGCCCCCAGCACCTGTCCTGTATATATATTATATACACTGTATCTATACAGGCTGTGCTGGGCGGCTGCTGTAGTATCTATCTATCTATCTATCAGCTGCAGCCGCCCAGCCCATGGCCGCCCCAGGTCACCCAGTCCCAGACTGTCAGAACATACAGCAATATAGCATTGCACTCACTCAGGTGCTGGTAGGAGTTCCATCTCCTCCGATAAGTTCAGCAGTGCACACAGCCAGGAGATTCAGAGCAGGAGAACTCTCCGCCCACAATGTCACGCTGGCTGTGTCCAGTTAACCCCTATGTGTGCCTGGCCCTGCACTGACAGTGAGAAGATGCTTGTGCCAGCGCAAATTGAAAGGGTAGAAAGGGTTAAAGCAGCCAGATGGCTCTATGACTGTGTGAGTGGGCCCCCCTGTCTCGTCAGGGCCCCGGCACTTGCCCTGGTAGGCCGGGTGCTGCCGCCGGCCCTGCGTAGTTGTGTGCGCATGTCCAAAGAGAATATCCACTGCCCAGGTGATGAAAAAGAGCGCGTTCTGCACTATTCAGCCGTTTACCGGTGGGCGCGGCCATCTTTCTGTGGCCGCGCGTGCGCAGATGGAGCGCTCTGCTGCCCGGGGCTTCAGGAAAATGGCCGTGGGATGCCGCGCGTGCGCAGATGGAGATCGCGGCGGCCATTTTCCTGAAGCCCCAAGCAGCAGAGCGCTCCATCTGCGCCCACCGGTAAACGGCTGAATAGCGCAGATCGCGCTCTTTTTCATCACCTGGGCAGTGGATATTCTCTGTTGGACATGCGCACACCACTACGCCACCAACGGAATGATGAGCCTGATCTGGGGGAGAAACAGCGCTGTCACCACGCCCATAGGACCAGACCAGCGTGACAGCACAAAACGGCGACTTTACAAAGGTATTTCGACAGCATAGGTGGGTAATAAAGGCACACAAAAGACACTAATGTAACGCCCAGCTCTGCCTCTATTTAACGCTATTTTTAGCTCATCTTCAAAAAATGGGGTGACAGGTGCCCTTTAAGCAAGTTAAGCTGCTTTTAACAGTTCCTGTTAAAATTTCAGATATCTCATGTACACAGTTTTTACCCTAACTGAAGTGAAAAACTGCGGCACGTCACTGTTTTTGCAGCTTTTTTAACCCATAGAAAGCATTAAGTGCTAAAAAGCAGCAAAAACATTTCAATCAGTTTTTTCCTGTCTTAAGTGGGGAAAAAAATGCAAGTACAACAGGATATGAAAAACATTTGTGATTTTCTCAAATGTAAATCAAAATGTCTTAGTCTCAGTACCATGGCAATTAGTACAGTCTAAATTAATGAAACAGAGTGTACATCCTACAAAATGCACTGCCAAGGTAAACTATTCCAGATCAATTCAACTCCTTCTGCTGTTGCATTTGTATTTCTGTATTCTTTCATGAACTTTTTTTGTTCTGAGTAGTCACTTTTTTCAGACAGAGCTTTTGCCAATAAGCTTGATCAATTTGCTGTTTAAGGGTATGTTTCCACGTTCAGGAAACGCTGCGTTTTTCTGCAGCGTCAAAAACGCAGCGTCCAGATGTTACAGCATAGTGGATGGGATTTTATGAAATCCAGACTCCACTATGCGTTTAAAAACGCATGCGTTTTTGCCGCGAAAACGCATGCGTTGTGCGTTTTTTCAAAACGCTGCATGTTGCTACTATGAGCAAAACACGCAGGTACACCGCAGGTGACCTGCCAGTGACCTCAGGTGCAGTTTTGGTCAGGATTTTACTTGCATAAAATCCTGATCAAAGACTGATGCAATCCTGAACGTGGAAACATACCCTTATTATGTAAAGATAAAACCTTTTTCAGATATAAAGAGTATTCCCACCTGATTAGTGGGTGTCTTCGAGGTCAGACCCTCAGCAATTGTGAAAACAAAATGCAGTGCTTGTTTATCACAAAATCCCTTAACCCCTTAGTGACGGAGCCAAATTTTTTAAATCTGATCAGTGTCACTTTATGTGGTAATAACTCTGCAACGCTTCAACAAATCCCAGTGATTTTGAGTTTGTTTTTTCGTGACACATTATATTTTATGATAATGGTAAATTTAGGTCAATATGTTTTGTGTTTATTTATAAAAAATATAAAAAAATGTGAGAAAAATGTTAAAAAATTAGCAATTTTCTAAATTTGAATGATTATCCCTTTAATCCAGATGGTCATACCACAGCAAACCATTAATAAATAACATTTCCCACATGTCGGCTTTACATCAGCACCATTTGTAAAATGTTATTTTATTTTGTTAGCATTTTAGGAGGTTTAAAAATGTAACAGTTATTTTTCATTTTTTTGAAGGAAATTTACAACATTTATTTTTTAGGGACTTATCCATGTTTGAAGTGACTTTAGGGGTCTCATATATTGGGAAACCCCCAAACGTGATACCATTTTAAAAACAGCACCCCTAGACATATTGAAAACTGCTGTCAGGTAGTTTATTAACCCTTCAGGTGCTTTACAGGAATTAATGCAAAGTGGTATGACAGAAATGAAAATGTGTATTTTTACCACCTTAATGCCTCTAACTTCTGAACAGATTACTAGAGCTGTCAGACTATAAGGTCGCTATTTGGTTGTGAATTGCCATCACAAACATCAGGACCACAAAATAATGATCTGAGGGCACCAGTTTGGATAAAGAGGAAGCCCCCACACTCTGTTAACCATTTTTAATGATGTAGTTACTATTGACAGCAGCATCTAAGGGGTTAAACAGAAATGGAAGGTGCAAACACTGATCGTGGCTGTTGCGGCAAGTTGTCAGCTATAGTGTATAGTCAACAGCTGCTGGATTGTCACCTGTATGGGGAGGCTATTCTCTCATATCTCAGGTCAGTTAAAAGACGTATTGACTGTCATTAAGGGGTTAATCTGAACCTGGACCTATTTTACTGGGGTAACACTGCAGCTCCCTGCAGGTGGCCTTAGCACAACACTAGACCTGCATCGGAGCAGGTTTTACACCCTCTTTTATAGGATTTTTATTTAAAGTTAATTTATAAGAAAAGTGCTGAAAATGAAGTGAACACCAGGAGTAAAGGCCAATTAAACACCGATTTATCTCCCTCACCATTAGTGTTATCTCCATAAGCATGGATATGGAAGCCATGCAGACCATCTGTCAGACCAGTAATGGCACCCTTTACGATCACTTCAGCGCCATTCTGCAAGAAAAAAATATAAGACACTGTTTACAAGATGTTAATACCAATTAAGTCTCAAACAGCAAGGAAAACAAAAAGCAGCTTGGACTCAGATACTGTTCTTTCAGCAAACTGGTCCACATGGCAGTTTACAGTGCAAGCTAGGGGCTCAGTCACAGCCACGGTGCCACCAACTCATTGCAAAGTGCACAAGCGTTGGGCAGATCTACCCATCAGGATCAGTGCAGCTGTTAAAAGTCCCTTTTCTAATAAACATTCTTCCTGATGCTGTGTAAACTTTGCAGCTCAAAATGTTAGAGAACATGCACCTAATCGAATTCTGTTATTCTGCTTCACCATCCCTGTACACTTATCACTCAAATGCAAACACTAAGCTGGCAAGAAGCATTTACCTGGCCATACCAAACTCACCCACTATGCTCCCTTATTAATGGGGTTATTCGGGACTTTGTGCATATTGGGCCAAGAACCAGCAGGCAGCTAGTCGCCAACTATTCTGATGCTTAATTTTACTAGTCAAAAGAGAAACTCTTCTGCTCTGTTCATGGGGAGCCGGCTGTCAATCAGCATGACATCAGCAGTGACACCAACATTACATAGGAGCTGGCTGTCAATCAGCATGACAGCAGTGACATCTAGTTGACAGCACAGTGGAAGAGAAGACTCTGCTGTGTCGACAAGACGTCAGTAGAAGCTGGGGGACAATAGTGTGTGGTCGCTCAGCCTGCAGAGATCAGCACCAGGCAGTTAAAAGCTACCCGCCTGCCCTTAAAATAAAGCAATACATTTTACATTTTATTCTTTTCTTTACACAATTTGTCCCCCAACAGGAGATAGATCATAACATCTCTGGGGAACCATAGAATAACTAGATGGAGGCCCGATACTATCGCATCGGGAGGGTGGTGACTGTTCTGCTCCCGTCATGTGCTGGTGCCATCCTGTGCCCTCATTCTGTCATGTGCTGCTCCCTTCCATATGCCCCGATGCTGCTCCATAAAGGTTGATGGCCCCCATAACATAATATACCTTGTATGCTGCTGCGATAAAAAATACCATACTCACCTCTCGTCGCCGAGTGCCTGAACAGGCAAGGACACACCGGCACGCTCTAGGGGTGCTGGGTCGCTGCTGGCTCAGGCCCCCGGCAGTTGCGATATTCACCTGTCTCTGTTCCACCACTGTGCGCCGCTCTGTCTTCCGGGTCTCTGGCGCTGACTGTTCAGGCAGAGTGCGTGCACTAACCACGTCATCGCGCCCTCTGACCTGAACGTCACAGCCAGACGATGCAGAAGACAGAGCGGCATGCAGAGTTGGAACGGGGACAAGTGAATATCGCCTCGCTGACCCTCCCCGGTCATACTCACCCCATCCTGGCACGGTCCCTGCTTCTCAGTCAGACCTTGCAGTATACATTCAGTGCTTACGCATACCGCGATCTCCAGCAGCCTGGATCCCAGCGGTGGGGAGGGGTCCTTGCGGTGTGGGGCAAGCACGGCCGAAGCTCCACCCCCTCCTCGCTGGACATTACAATGGGGCAGCGGATGCATTGAAAAACTGCATCCGCTGCCCCAGTTGTGAATTTATTTCATGGCGACGGCCCCGTACCGACGCTAGTGTGAAAGTAGCCTTAGTCTATCTCCTGAAAACTTGCACCAAGAGGCAAGTTGGTGCTGGCACCATTCCAGTAGAAGGAAGTTATGAGTAAGGTGGTCTTACAAATCTGCTTTCACTATGTGGTCTCACTTTGTTGAACACTTGGTTTATATATTCACTGCATGTTTATTTGGCATTAAACTATTTCACTCTTGCATTTTATTCATTCACCGGCCATCTACCCTCTTCCTTTATTTAAATTTCCCCTCGCCATTAATTTTCATATTCTACATATATTCTTACATATTTATCATCCACTTTCTTCCTGCTGTGTTTGGTCACCCTCACGTTCCCCTATTTTAATACTACTAATAAAAAAACCTAAGTTATTAGTCCAATTAAAATGTATATTTATATCTTGTAGATTGTGAGCCCTCGCGGGCAGGGACCTCTCCTCCTGTACCAGTTGCGATTTGTATTGTTCAAGATTAATCTACCTGTTTTTTATGTAAACCTCTCCTCACATGTAAAGCGCTTATTATAATTATTTTTTTAAATTATTATTTTTTATTTGTTATTTTTTATTATGTGCTCATTTAGGCTGCACCATTTTTTGTAGGTTTTTCTACACCCTCATAGCAATGGCAGTTTTGGCAATCCCCTTTAGCCTATTGTGTCCAACTTCAGTGCAGAGTTGCTTTAAAAGTGGGAAGAGCGAGTGGGTAGAAATCCCATGTGCGCATTATGTACAAAGGTTACATAAGGACCAGATCATAAACCAGCAAAACCAGTCACAGGCTGGAGAGGAAGAGATCAAATACCCTGCAGCCTCGGATACACACTTATTTTGCACCTTTGGACTATTAGTCTGAAAAAATGAGGTCAAAGAGCGAATGTGAGGCTACAATGTGCAGAAAATCCAGAGGCCCTACTAGGGTGAAACCCTCTCCAGTAATGAGATGAAGGGTTTCCCCCACTTATCTGAGGCTCACTTATGAGCCAATTAAATGGCCACCTAAATTTATAAAGCGGAGACCAATTATACCAGCAGCAATTTATATAAACCCTGCCAGGAAATACGTGGCAAGGGCTGGGTCTACATGATCAGTCATTGTACTTTCAGCAGCCAGATTACAAAATTTTAATAAAAGTTCCGTTCATACAAAGCTGCAGATTAACAGTTTACCAATATACGGTACTCCAGATCAATTCCTGACATTTTTAAGTCTCTGCTTCCATGCAATAGAGATCTTTATTGCTTCCAGTGAATACAAACCTATCCAGTCAAGTGAGGGGGCAGACGACAAGACAAAGGGGCATCTCGTGCTGTAGAGTGACCGGATTTGGTTAGTATTTGGCATTGGTTTTATGATCAACTGGAGCATCAAGTTGGGAACCTCTGATACCGAGAAAGGGCCACAAAATTGATTTTGCACTGTAGCCTCTATAGACTATGGGGAGAAATTCATCAAGACCAAAATGTTTAGTCAGTTCATGACCAAGTACATTTTGGGGCGTTTATCATACAAGCTTTTAAGTGGCTCAAAAAAAATTCTCAGATAGAAAAATAATTTGCTTATTTTGTACAATAGCTGGGGCTTCGTTACCACATTTTAGATTAATCTCTGCTGTTACAAATATAAAATTTAAATGAACGTCTATTTTTTGCTTTAGTTTCAACTGCAAAGGACCCTTTAAGAAAAAAAAATTAAGTGTGTACCCCCTTTCAGTAGAAATAGTTTTTATATATTGGGGTGGGACTGAAAACAGCAGTTACAACTAGCATTTTATTTCTTAATTTATTTTTGTGTGCACTTTAAGGTATGTGCACACGCTGCGGAATGGTGTGCGGATTTTTCCGCACTGATTTTGATAAATCAGCAGGGCAAAAGCACTGCTTTTTTCCTGCAGATTTACCGCGGTTTTTGTGCAGATTCCACTGTGGTTTTAAACCTGCGGTTTTCTATTATTGAGCAGGTGTAAAACCGCTGCGGATTCCGCACAAAGAATTGACATGCTGCGGAATGTAAACCGCTGCGTTTCCACGCTTTTTTTCAGCAGCATGTGCACTGCGGATTGCGTTTCCCATAGGTTTACATGGTACTGTAAACGCATGGGAAACCGCTGCAGACCCACTGCTGCAGAAACGCTGCGGATCCGCAGCATGTGCACATGGCCTAAGGGTATGTGCACACGTTGCGGATTTCTTGCAGAAATTTCCTGAAGAAAACCGGAAATTTTCTGCAAGAAATCCGCATTTTTTTTTTTGCGTTTTTTTTTTCCGTTTTTTTCGCGTTTTTTTAGCATTCTGCAAGCGTAATTAGCTTGCAGAATGCTAAAGTTTTCCAAGCGATCTGTAGCACCGCTTGGAAAACTGACTGACAGGTTGGTCACACTTGTCAAACATAGCGTTTGACAAGTGTGACCAACTTTTTACTATAGATGCAGCTTATGCAGCATCTATAGTAAAAGATAGAATGTTTAAAAATAATAAAAAAAATTAAAAAAAGGTTATACTCACCCAGACATCTCCTCACCGGCGTCCGTTCCTCTTCCTATAGCTGGTCTGTGCGCACAGGACCTTCCGTGACGTCACGGTCACGTGAGCGGTCACATGACCGCTCACGACCAATCACAGGACAGTGACGTCATCGGCAAGGTCCTTCACCGCACATCAGCTACAGGAACCGAAGCGACAGCGTGCAGTGAAGGCGGGAAGACATCGAGGGTGAGTATAGGACTATTTTTTATTTTAATTCTTATTTTTTTACCACTTATATGGTGCCCAGTGCGTGGAGGAGAGTCTCCTCTCCTCCACCCTGGGTACCAACCGCACATAATCTGCTTACTTCCCGCATCGTGGGCACAGCCCCGTGCGGGAAGTAAGCAGATCAATGGACCCCTAGGTGTGCGGAATCCCCTGCAATTCCGCATTTTAATGAACATGTTGCTTTTTTTTCCGCGATGCGATTTTTTCGCGGAAAAAAAGGCTACATTTGCACAAAAAATGCGGAATACACTTAAAATAATGGGAGGCATATGTAAGCGTTTTTTGCGTTTTTATCACGTTTTTATAGCGAAAAAACACGAAAAAAACGCGAAAAATACTTAACGTGTGCACATGGCCTAACAGTGTGCCACCTCCCCCACCCATAAAGTCAAGATCCTTGGGGGCATTTGAACATATTAATGTGGTTTATAAGAGATTTTTCCTGTAACTAGGGCTGGTATAGTAAGTAGTCCGTTAGAGAGCAGAAAAAAAAAAGAAAACTCATTTCTGCGCAGAAGTGTCAAGTGGTTATCCTAGGACCCATGTGATAGGGACCGATTGGACACATGCTGTATTTGTGCCGCGTTTCAGTGCATATTTGTCACAGAACCTGAAGCGTTACCTGATGCCAGCAAACCGAATGAGAACGCTGAATTCTCATGCACACATTGCATCATTGTTACTTGAAAGTTTAAATCTCCAGCATGTCAATTCTATTAGTGTTTTTGCAGCAGATTTCACCCATACCAATGAATGGGAAAGATCTGCACCAAAAAAAGTAAAAATGCAGCAAAATACAAGTTTGACTTTGTGTTTTCCTGCCAAGAGATGCAAAAATATTGCGGAAATTTCAGCATCAAGTACTTAAACGTGGGCACATAACCTTAAAGTCCATAGAAGGTGCTGAAGTTGTTAATATGCTGCTCTAATTCAAGGGTCTGCTGGGGCGAGATACCCTAAATTCATTAAAAGGCACCTTCTGAATCTGGTGCGTCTCACCTGCCGTGCACTAGACTAGTTCTGTGGTGGAAATTACGGGAGGGAAGAAAGGAAGAAAATATATATCTCTATAGCAAGTCACAAAAGGTTTGTGTGACTACACAATGTGCAAAAAGCTCCGCTCCTTCTCTATTCCAGTTCTCTTTATAAGCGGCTGGATGAATCACAGAAGATCCTCTGCAGGTCGGCCCTTGTGCAATTCATGTCGCAAACACAATCAGATTTTGCCAATTTTTTTAAGCTAAATCCTGTCAACTCCCACCCCCAAATATAAGAGTGCGCTGACCCACTAAACGCCTAAGCGCACTCCAATAGCATGTATATAAATATGAAAAAAAAAAGTGGGGTCTGCATCATCAAAAGTGTACTGCTGCCCTCCATTCACCACAATGTGGTCAGACCCCACCAGTTCTTACTTACATGAAAATACTCAGTCTGTTTAACCCATGCCCAGTTTACAGTCACTCGCAGTAGCAGCCTTCACATGACAGCAAGCAGAGGTCTTGCACTGTAGGAATTTGCTACAGTAGATCAGAAAGTATTGTTTCTGAGCACACAATGAGCGTTACTATGCACAATGATGGGTGCAGTAGTACTTCTAGCCGCTGCACGTATTGTGCCCACTGTGTGCCAAGGGAGGAGTTGCTCATGTACAGGCATTAGACTGGGTGTTATGCAAGCAGCAGCCATGGAGGAGGTTATGTAACTGCACGCCCTGCAGAGCTATACAAGAACTACAACACCCAGCAGTGACAGGGTTTGCTGGAAGCTGTAGTTTAGCATCTGCAGAAGCAACAGGCTGCAGACTACCGCTGGTAAAGATGTGCAAATCTAAGCCGCACCCTGCTGAACAGGCAGCCTGAGACTTGTAGTGCCACACCACCTGCACGACATGACAACTGCACCCTTCACACCCCAGCAGCGCACTCATTACTGAGCATGCGCCAGACCAGTCACCGTGAGTCAGCATGAAAGGATGCCTACTGCGGCCCAGCACATACACTACTGCACGGGGAACTGTAGAGAGGAGGGAAAAAAACAGCAAAGCGGCTTGCCTGGTCAAAGTGCACGACTCCGGTCACATCCCCGGTGCCCTTCAGGACGCAAATTGCCTTCACCATGTCTGCAGGCTGCGTGCTCACACTGACTGACAGGCCGGCGGCCACAGCGCTGTGTACGGACTTATATAGCTGCAGCGACGCCCTCTGACCAATGGTAGAGCCGTTCCCGTGTGGCGCCTCTTTATTACTGACCAATAAGAGACTGGTTTAGGCGCACGTGACAGCTGTGGGCCGCTTCTGTTCTGTGACAGAGCGGGCGGGAAAAATCACCAGTGCGGCGTCCTGTGACTGTCAGACAGTCGTCTGAGGCGGGCACTGCCATAATGGGGGCACTGACACACTGGGGGGCACTGATGACAACTCATAGGGGTTTTGTTTACCGTGTTGTCATAAATGGAGATGATTTTCTTGATTAAAAAAAAAAAAAGTTTCAAGTGGAAAGAGCTTCAGGCTGGAAAAGCTGATTTTGTGGGGGGAAGCTTATGACAGTTTTGGAAGAATTTTTTTGCCAGCTTTTGGCCATACGCACATTTTTTTTTTTTTTTACAGAAATTGAGCAGAGCCTACAAATTTTCCAGTTTGGCTATGTTCACGGAGTTTATTTTTTACGTATGTTTAGAGTGCAAACTGTTCAAATCCTCAAAATTGCAAAACTACAAAAAAAAAACTGCAAAAGACTGTGTGCACATAGCATAGTCAGTTTCTGCTCCGAAAACCCCTCTAAGGGTATGTGCACACGTTGCGGATCCGCAGCGGTTTTTCCACCCAGATTCGCTGCAGATTCGCAAGTGATTTACAGTACAATGTAAATCAATGGGGAAAAAATGCTGTGCTAAGGCTACTTTCACACATCAGGTTTTTGGTTTCAGGCTAAATCCAGCAAATTTGGAAAAAAACGGATCTGGCATAAATTGTGAAAAACTGATGCACCGGATCCGTTTTTTTAGCGAGAGAGAGAGAGGATTCGGTAGCCGGAACCGTTCATTCACACACCCGTTCCATGCGTTTATTGCCGGAAACATCCCTTCAGGCTTTTTCGCTGCACAGAAAAAAACAATGCAGTGAACGTTTTTTGTGTCCGGCAAAAAAGCCTGAAGGGACGGATCCGGCACAAAACGGATGAAACGCATGTCCTTCAGGCACAATCCGGCGCTAATACAACTCTATGGGAAAAAAACGGATCCGTTTTTTTCAAAAATTGCCGGATTGTGCCTGAAACAAAAAACCTGATGTGTGAAAGCAGCCTAATGGTGCGGAAAATCCCGCACAGAAAATGCAGCGGATTCAAAGAAGGAACATGTCAATTTTTTATGCGGATCTGCAGCGTTTCTGCACCCATTCCATAATAGAAATCCGCAGGGGTAAAAAAGGTATAAAATCTGCAAAAATCGCACAAAATCCCTGCAAAAAAAAGTGCAGATTTTGACCTGCTTTTTCTGACAAGTAATGCGGAATCTGCACTGAAAATTCCACAGTGTAATCCGCAACGTGTGCATATAGCCTTAAAATTACTTGTGCACAATGCCTTTTTTTTTTACTGGCTGTTAAACAAGTTTGTAAAGGAGAAACCGCTTCAGGAAAGCTGGTGTTTTTTTTTTATTTTGTCATGAAACCTGTTAAGGGTGTCCTAATTCCATCAGCAAGGTTTTCTTAAGAAAAGCCGACTCAAACAAATGACATTCCTATTCTAGTAGTAGCTCCACTGGTGGTTTTGCCATCATTGTTGCCGTGACTTCCTCCACCAGAGAGGATTTATTAGGCTACTTTCACACTAGCGTCGGGCTCGGCCCGTCGCGGTACCTCGGGCCGAGGTTCCCGACGCTAGCGTTGTCTCCGCCGCACAACGGGGGCAGCGGATGCATTTTTCCAGCGCATCCGCTGCCCCATTGTGAGGTGCGGGGAGGTGGGGGCGGAGTTCCAGCCGCGCATGCGCGGTCGGAAAAAGCGGACCGTCGGGAGCAAAAAACGTTACATGTAACGTTTTTTGCTCCCGACGGTCCGCCACAGCACGGCGCAACCGTCGCACGACGGTTGCGACGTGTGGCAATGCGTCGCTAATGTTAGTCAATGCAGAAAAAACGCATCCTGCAAGCACTTTTGCAGGATGCGTTTTTTCGGCAAAACGACGCATGTGCGACGTATTGCAGTTAACGCTAGTGTGAAAGTAGCCTTACCGTCTGTGCCTTCTCCATGGCTACATATTATTAAGCCCCCTTCACACGTCCGTGTTTCCGGTACATGTGGTGGCTGTTTTCACACACATCGGAGACATATACACACACACCCACCCATAAAAATCTGTGGGGCTGTTCAAATGTACATGCGTGACCCACAAATGAACATGTCCATTTTTTTCCAGCAGCACGAACGTCAATACATCCCGCACACGGATGACATAAAGTGTGACACATACTGGAATAGAAATGGCAGATGTTTAGATGTTAAAGATGTGTTAAGATTGAGATAGATATTTGTGAGCTATATAGTTAGTGCCGTACGTGTTAATTTTACTGTACTTGTACTACTGTAATAAATAACTGGAAAAAAAAACAACGTTGCATCTATACCAAAACGGTATCAATAAAAATGATGGGTGGTTGTCTCGATCCTCAAAAAAATAAGCCATCATACAGCTCCATGCAACTAAAAAATGAAAAATGTAAATGTTACGGGTCTTGGAAAATAGTGACCCAACCCCGCAAATTTTTATATTTTTTCAAACTTTGATTTTTTCACCACTAAAATAATAATAAAAAAAATGGACGCTTAGTATCTCTGTAATCGTACTGATGATAAGAATCATATTGCGAGGTCATTTTTTACCACACAATGTACGCAGTAAAAACAATTCCCAAACATCAATGTCAGAATTGCATTTTTTTCATAATTTCACCCCACTTGGAATTTTTTCCCATTTTTCCATACACTATGTGGTAAAATGAATGATTGAAAAAAGTGCAAAGCGCAGTAGGGTCCAAGAATATAAGAAGCATATGCCAAATAAGTTTAAAAAAATTACATAAAACTTTATTGAACACTAAAGAACATATATATTTAACCCCTTTACCCCCAAGGGTGGTTTACACATTAATGACCAAGCCAATTTTTACAATTCTGACCACTGTCTCTTTATGAGGTTATAACTCTACATAGTAAAATATATACAGTTGTGGCCAAAAGTATTGATATCCCTGCAATTCTGTCAGATAATACTCAGTTTCTTCCTGAAAATGATTGCAAACACAAATTCTTTGTTATTATTATCTTCATTTAATTTGTCTTAAATGAAAAAACACAAAAGAGAATGAAGCAAAAAGCAAAACATTGATCATTTCACACAAAACTCCAAAAATGGGCCAGACAAAAGTATTGGCACCCTCAGCCTAATACTTGGTTGCACAACCTTTAGCCAAAATAACTGCGACCAACCGCTTCCAGTAACCATCTATGAGTTTCTTACAATGCTCTGCTGGAATTTTAGACCATTGTTCTTTGGCAAACTTCTCCAGGTCCCTGATATTTGAAGGGTGCCTTCTCCAAACTGCCATTTTTGGATCTCTCCACAGGTGTTCTATGGGATTCAGGTCTGGGCTCATTGCTGGCCACCTTAGAAGTATCCAGTGCTTTCTCTCAAACCATTTTCTAGTGCTTTTTGAAGTGTCTTTTGGGTCATTGTCCTGCTGGAAGACCCATGACCTCTGAGGGAGACCCAGCTTTCTCACACTGGGCCCTACATTATGCTGCAAAATTTGTTGGTAGTCTTCAGACTTCATAATGCCATGCCCACGGTCAAGCAGTCCAGTGCCAGATGCAGCAAAGCAACCCCAAAACATCAGGGAACCTCCGCCATGTTTGACTGTAGGGACCGTGTTCTTTTCTTTGAATGCCTCTTTTTTTTCTCCTGTAAACTCTATGTTGATGCCTTTGCCCAAAAAGCTCTACTTTTGTCTCATCTGACCAGAGAACATTCTTCCAAAACGTTTTAGGCTTTTTCAGGTAAGTTTTGGCAAACTCCAGCCTGGCTTTTTTATGTCTCGAGGTAAGAAGTGGGGTCTTCCTGGGTCTCCTACCATACAGTCCCTTTTCATTCAGACGCCGACGGATAGTACGGGTAGACACTGTTGTACCCTCGGACTGCAGGGCAGCTTGAACTTGTTTGGATGTTAGTCGAGGTTCTTTATCCAACATCCGCACAATCTTGCATTGAAATCTCTTGTCAATTTTTCTTTTCCGTCCACATCTAGGGAGGTTAGCCACAGTGCCATGGGCTTTAAACTTCTTGATGACACTGCGCACGGTAGACACAGGAACATTCAGGTCTTAGGAGATGGACTTGTAGCCTTGAGATTGCTCATTCTTCCTCACAATTTGGTTTCTCAAGTCCTCAGACAGTTCTTTGGTCTTCTTTCTTTTCTCCATGCTCAATGTGGTACACACAAGGACACAGGACAGAGGTTGAGTCAACTTTAATCCATGTCAACTGGCTGCAAGTGTGATTTAGTTATTGCCAACACCTGTTAGGTGCCACAGGTAAGTTACAGATGCTGTTAATTACACAAATTAGAGAAGCATCACATGATTTTTCGAACAGTGCCAATACTTTTGTCCACCCCTTTTTTATGTTTGGTGTGGAATTATATCCAATTTGGCTTTAGGACAATTCTTTTTGTGGTTTTTCATTTAAGACAAATTAAATGAAGATGATAATACCAAAGAATTTGTGTTTGCAATCATTTTCAGGAAGAAACTGAGTATTATCTGACAGAATTGCAGGGGTGTCTATACTTTTGGCCACAGCTGTAGTAACATAGATATTAAGGTTGAAGGAAGACTTTAAGTCCATCTAGTTCAACCCATAGCCTAACCTAACATGCCCTAACATGTTGATGCAGAGGAAGGCAAAAAAAAACCATGTGGCAAAGAGTAAGCTCCACATAGAGGAAAAAAATTCCTTCCCGACTCCACATACGGCAATCAGACTAGTTCCCTGGATCAACTCCCTTTCAAGGAATCTAATATATATAACCTGTAACATTATACTTTTCAAGAAACGTATCCAGGCCCCTCCTAAATTTTAGTAGGGAATCACTCATTACAACATCATACGGCAGAGAGTTCCATAGTCTCACTGCTCTTACAGTAAAGAACCTGCGTCTGTTGTTATGTTTAAACCTTCTTTCCTCCAGATGTAGAGGATGCCCCCTTGTCCCTGTCTCAGGTCTATGATTAAAAAGATCATCAGAAAGGTCTTTGTACTGTCCCCTCATATATTTATACATTAAAATAAGATCACCCCTTAGCCTTCGTTTTTCCAAACTAAATAGCCCCAAGTGTAATAACTATCTTGGTATTGCAGACCCCCCAGTCCTCTAATAACCTTGGTTGCTCTTCTCTGCACCCTCTCTAGTTCAGCTATGTCTTTCTTATACACCGGAGACCAGAACTGTTCACAGTATTCTAAGTGTGGTCGAACTAGTGACTTGTATAGAGGTAAAATTATGTTCTCCTCATGAGCACCTTTGCCTCTTTTAATGCATCCCATTATTTTATTTGCCCTTATAGCAGCTGCCTGACACTGGCCACTAGTTTGTCATCCACCTATACACCCAGGTCTTTTTCATTGATGGTTTTGCCCGGAGTTTTAGAATTAGGTACAGTTATACATAGTTATACATCTTATTACTTCTACCCAAGTGCATGACCTTACATTTATCCCCATTAAAGCTCATTTGCCATTTTTCAGCCCAAGCTTCTACTTTACATAATTCATCCTGTAATATAAAATTGTCCTCCTCTGTATTGATTACCATGCAGAGTTTAGTGTCATCTGCAAATATTGAAATTCTGCTCTGTAAGCCCCCTACAAGGTCATTAATAAATATGTTAAAAAGAAGAGGGCCCAATACTGACCCCTGTGGTACCCCACTGCTAACCGCGACCCAATCCGAGTGTGCTCCATTAATAACCACCCTTTGTTTCCTATCCCTTAACCCACTTACACATATTTTCCCCTATCCCCATTATTCTCATTTTATGTATCAACCTTTAGTGTGGCACCGTTTCAAAAGCTTTTGAAAAATCCATATACACTACGTCCACTGGGTTCCCTTGGTCCAGTCCGAAACCTACCTCTTCATAGAAATTGATCAGATTTGTCTGACAGGAACCTAGTAAACCCATTGTAATAATTATAGGGGATAACTCAGGAGACTTTTTGCGTGGAACAAGACAACTACAGTACACAGTTTTATAAGTGGTAAAGTCTATATTATCATACGGTGATTCAAACAGGTGCAGAGAGAAACTCAAGTCCACAACACTTGGTGTAAATATTAAACGCAGCTTAGCAGTCTATAGGAAACTTCAGAGGAAAATGCAATCAAGCAGAAAGTCTATGAAGCACAGTTATTCTTGAGGATACTTGACACGAATAAATCCTTGTCTTAGTCCAAACATTGATAGATAAGCTTATAAGGCATTTCAAATCATAGCTCAACCAGGGAGGCCTGGTTAATAGTCTCAGGTTTTTTGCAGAGCAGAAACAGCTTACATGTCCAGCAAATGCAGATGGAAGTAAACACGAGCAGCAGATGAAGGAGGATTACTGGAACTGGTGTATGCAGCAGGAACTCAGAGCAGAGTAGCAGGATCTCCACACAGGTTCACAGGAGCAGGTATATAGCCAGGGAGTCATCAGAGTCAGGAGCTGGATGCAAGGCAGAAGACTCTAGCACAGACTGAGGGCTGGGGTGGAGTTTTATAGCAGGAAGACACAGTGCACATGAGACCAAAGACGCCATCTTGGAAAAGGGCAGTAATGCACAAAAGGTAAAAAAATGTTCAGAGTCCTGACATTACTCCCTCCTTAGAAGCGGCCTCAGGACGATCCTGGACCTGGTTTCTCAGGGAATCTCTAATGAAAACAAGAAATCTTCTGTTGGGCATTGATGTTTTCCACAGGTTCCCAAGAGTCTTCCTCAGGGGGATATGCCTGCCATCTTATCAGATATTGGAGCCGATTCCTGCGAATCCTGGAATCAATAATTTCTTCCACCACAAATTGTTCTTGCCCATCAATCACCACAGGCTGCGGAGGTGGCACAACACGTCCCTGGAAGGTATTAGGAGATACAGGCTTTAGTAAAGATACATGAAAAACTGGGTGTACCTTCATAGTCCTAGGCAGCTTCAGCCGGCAGGCCACAGAGCTCACAATACCGTTGATCTTAAAAGGGCCAATGAATTTCTGTCCAAGTTTTTGTGAAGGAACGTTTAACTTCAGATTCTTAGTTGCTAACCACACGGAATCTCCTACCTTGAACATGGGTGCAGGTTTACGGAATCTATCAGCCGATCTCTTATAACGTTCTTGAGCTGTGGTCAGGGATTCCTTCAGAACCTCCAGATTTTGTCTCATCGCAGTCAGCCTTTCCTCCACTGCCGGAACCGGAGAATTAATTGGAGACCTAGGTAAAATACACGGATGATAACCCAGATTGGCAAAGAAAGGTGTAAATTTAGTGGAGGCGCTCTGAGAATTATTATATGAAAATTCGGCTAACGGCAGCAACTCCAACCAATCATCCTGGAGATGGCTGACATAGCATCTTAGATATTGTTCTAGCTTCTGGTTGGTACGCTCAGTCTGACCATTTGTCTGGGGATGGTAAGCAGAAGAGAGACAGACATTAATATTGAGTGCAGAGCAAAACCCCTTCCAGAATCTTGAAGTGAACTGCACTCCACGGTCAGAGATGATCTCATCCGGAACCCCATGCAACCGAAAGACATTCTGTATAACCAAGTTCACTGTATCTTTAGCTGAGAGGCCGGTGCATGGAACAAAATGAGCAGCTTTAGTCAGGCAATCAACTACCACCATGATTGTATTCATGCCCTCCGATGTAGGCAGCTCCACAATAAAGTCCATTGATATAGACCCCCAAGGGCGGGACGGAACAGGTAATGGTTGTAGAAGACCCGTAGGTGCCACATGAGGAGTCTTGTAACGGGCACATACCTCGCAAGAGAGAACATAGTCCTTGGTATCGTTCAGGCAAGTTGGCCACCAGAAGAATCGGCTCAGGAACTCTTGTGTCTTCTGTTTCCCCCTGTTACCAGCCAACTTGGAGTCATGTACCAACTTGAGGATCTGCAGACGGACGACCTCAGGGTTGTAGATACGTCGATCTCTAAATCACATGCCACCCTTAAAGACAAAATTTATATCCACAGGTGGGTTGGCCAGAAAAACATCACCGTCATAGGCCTCCCGGCACTCCTTCCACAAGTCCTGATCTTGGATAACTCCGATGAAATTGGCATCAGATAGAATGGTCTTGGACGGGGCTCCAGGTACGGAATCCGCAGCATGGATTCGGGATAAAGCATCAGCCTTCCCATTACGAGAACCTGGACGGTGCGAGATAACAAAGTTAAATTGATTTAAAAATAAGTTCCAACGAGCCTGACGAGGAGAAAGACATCTTGCGGATCTAAGGAACTCTAAATTGCGATGGTCAGTTAGCACTATGATCTGTTGTGCAGCTCCTTGCAGATGATGCCTCCATTCTTTGAAAGCCACAATAATAGCCAGCAATTCCTTGTCTCCCACGTCGTAATTCTTCTCTGCTGAGGTTAGTCTACGGGAAAAGAAAGCACAAGGATGTAGAAGACCCTTCTCTCCAGTTCTTTGGGAGAGAATAGCCCCCAAAGCATTATCAGAAGCGTCCACCTCCACAATGAATGAAAGTGTTGGATCTGGGTGTATCAACAGCGGTGCTGATGTGAAACAGATCTTAAGCCGATCAAAAGCTTCTTGAGCCTGTGATGACCACTTAAAGGGCTTTTCCTTCTTTGTCAAGGAAGTAATGGGACGGACAATATCAGAAACATTTCGAATGAAGCGTCTGTAGAAATTTGCAAAACCAATAAAACGTTGGACCTCCTTAACGTTCTTGGGTACCGGCCAGTCAAGGATATCCTGAATCTTACTAGATTCCAGGTTCAGCCCCTGGGGAGAGATGATATAACCTAAGAACTGTATCTCAGAACGATGGAACTCGCATTTCTCCGGCTTGATATACAGATGGTTCTCTTTCAGAAGTCTTAAAACAGCTTTGACATGTTCTTCATATTCCTGTAGAGAGTGAGAAAAGATTAGAATATTGTCCAAATAGATCACCACAAACTGGTCCAACAAATCTCTGAAAATGTCATTAGCAAGGTGTTGAAACGTTGCAGGGGCATTACAAAGCCCAAAGGGCATCACGAGATATTCAAAGTGTCCATACCGGCATCGGAATGCCGGTATGGACATATCCACACCCTGCTCCTCCTGACTTTCTGGCAATTGGGTCTCATCATCGTCCACCTCTTGAGACACTTTCCCACCATCGCCTTCATGTGACCGGGGCTGGTCAAAGCTTTGGGCAGCTCTACATGCAATCTCATCTTTCCCCATTTCAAATTGACTGGCAGAGATTTCTGAATCTTGAAATGGAAAACTGAACAGCTCTTCAGAGTGTCCAAGTGTGGGATCAGTTGTCTCGGCACTCGCAATGGTGGGAGGAAGGAGGATCAGGGTGAGGAATATCCTGGCCACACTCATGGCTACTCAGACTTGACCGTGTGGATGGCAAGGTGGTGGTGGTGGCTAAGTGACGGGAAGCATTATCCGCTATCCAACCAACAACCGTTTCGCACTGCTCTGGCTTCAATAGTGGTGTGCTGCAGTCCCCCAGAAACTGGGACAGGAAGGTCGAGAGAGAAGATGTGGGTTTTCGTTGTTGCCCACTTTCACCTTGCCCACGGCCTCGTCCTCTGGATGCACCATCAGTATCACGTCCCTTGACCCTTGCCTTAACCATTTTAAATGAACCACTGCACTATTTCAAATGCTCAACACAAATGTCTATATTACTAGAGAAATAATATGTGATCAGTATGCCTGCAAATCTACAGTTTTTCAAACCCAAACACCAAGCAGGCCTCAGCCAGACCTAAAACACTGTATTAAAATTTTTTTTTTTAAGTTAATTTATGCTAAATAGCGCTGTATAGAATTTGAGTATCACACAGCCATAAAATAAGTACACCGTCCTCCAATGACCTAACCTGGAGCACAGAGATATATGACGGCTGTAACAAAAATACCACACCGGCAAATCTGTGGCCTTTCAATTTTATTTTATGCTAAATAGCGCTGTATAGAGTTTGAGTATCACACAGCCAAAAACTAAGTACACGAGCCTCTAATGCACAAACTTGGAGCACAGAGATATGATGGCTGTAACGGAAATACCACACTGGCAAATCTGTGGCCTTTGAATTTTTTTGGATGCCACATAGTGCTGTATAGAATTTGAGTATCCAAAAAATAAGTACACCGGCCTCCAATGACCAAACTTGGAGCACGCAGATATATGAGGCCTTTTTCCGTGATTTTAAAACACCAAAAAAAAAAGGGGGCACAGGGGTAGCACACACAACTATGCTACGTATGCCTGACAAACTATAAATTTTCAGCAGGCCTCAGTCTGACCGAACAGACTGTATTTTTTTTTTTGGGGGGGAGGGGGGAATTTTTGAAAAAAAAAAAAATAGTATACAGACATTAAATAAGCTGCAGCAATCTTGTGGGCTCAATGCCCTTTGGAAAACTTATGTTGTGTTTTGTGTCAACGTCTCCCCCCTGTTTGACTCTTTCCTTTCGTTTCCGCATAGAGATTGTTGCTGTGATGGTGAATCTATGGGTCGAGGTCGGGTGGAGGGAGATGGTTTGCCTCTTATTAGCAGTGTCCATTTAATTAAGCATGTTTAGAGTGCTCTCCCATAAAGTGAGGGGCTTCAACTCGCCTTTAAAACGTAAAAAGGCCTTCCTCGATTATCGGAAGCACAACCTGGATGTAATCTGCATTCAGGAAACCCATTTTTCCAATTCATCCCATCCCAAATTCCTAGACACACATTATTCGAAATTCTTCCTTTCAACCTGGGACTGCAAAACGAGGGGCGTGGCTATTCTAATTAAAAACAATCTTCCATTCCAACCCACTAACACGTACTCAGATCCTGAGGGCAGATTCATTATCCTGATGGGAACCTTGCAGGGTCTAAATATATGCATTGTTAATAGTTACCTGCCAACTGCCGCTCAGACTCGGGTCATGCGTCTAATCTTATCAAAATTAGCTTCACTCTCATATCATCACCTTATATGGTGTGGCGACTTCAATCTCACTCTGAGCCTGTCACTTGACAGCAGTTCACTGAATCGTGCAGACATATCAAAAACGGATAGGAAAAAAATCCTACAAATGCTGAAAGTGAATTGTCTGGCAGATATCTGGCGAGAGCTAAATGGCCCTCAGAGGGGATATACATATTTCTCCCCCGCACAAAAGTCCTATTCCAGAATTGACTTGCACCTCACCTCTTCCAAAACACTCCCCTCGGTTCTATACTCCCGACATATAGTATCGTCTTGGTCAGACCATGATGCCGTCCTTTCTGCTTTTAACTTTAACATTACCTCCTCTAGGCTGTTCAGGTGGAGATTGAACGAGTCCCTACTAGTAGACCCAACGGTCTTATCTACTGTAAAGGATGAGCTGAATCTATATTTCCAAACTAACAATACCGCAGACGTGTCCCCGGGAACTGTGTGGATGGCACACAAAAAATTTATAACAGGGACCCTAATCAAAATTGCCTCAAACAGGAAGAAGCAAAGGTCTGAACTACAATTGCAATGAGAAAATAAACTCTCAAAATTAGAACAGGCAAACCAAAACCTCCCCTCACTTTACCTAATCAAGAAAATTTGTGAAACTAAATTACAACTCAATACCATTTTAACAAATAGATCAGAAAGAGCTCTGACATGGACTAAATCTACTTTTCACAAATATGCTAACAAACCAAGTAGCATGTTGGCCCGTAAACTTAGGAGTAGAGAGCTCCTGAACAGTATCCCCTCCATTAAAGATCCTACAGGCCGTACCACTGCTCACCCAGATGTAATATATAAAACGTTCCAGCAATATTATCAAAACCTATACTCCCTCCCGCAGCCCCCTTCCCCAACTCGCATCCAGAACTTCCTTAAAGATCTGACACTACTTAAAGTCCCGGATTCAGACATAGCATATCTCCAAGCACCAATCAACTCTGATGAAATAAAGACAACGATTAAAAATTAAAAAAAAACAAAGCTCCTGGGCCTGATGGGCTCACGGCGCAGTACTACAAAAAATTTGACAGTTTACTCATACCTCATATACAGAACTTTTTTAATGCTCTACTAAACGTAGCTCAAATGCCACCGGAATTTTACATTGCCCACGTAACTGTGATTCCAAAACCGAAGAAAGATCACCTTTACCCCAAAAACTATAGGCCTATTTCATTGCTAAACATAGATTTAAAAATTTTTACATCTATAATCACAGCCAGAATAAATAAAATACTGCCCATCCTAATCCACCAGGACCAGGTAGGGTTCATCCCCAGAAGACAGGGCCCTGACGACATTAGGAGGAACCTTAATTTAACCCCTTCCCGGCCTTTGACGCCACGTAGGCGTCATGAAAGTCGGTGCCAATCCGACCCATGACGCCTATGTGGCGTCATGGAATGATCGCGTCCCTGCAGATCGGGTGAAAGGGTTAACTCCAATTTCACCCGATCTGCAGGGACAGGGGGAGTGGTACTTCAGCCCAGGGGGGGAGGCTTCACCCCCCCCCCCCCGTGACTACGATCGCTCTGATTGGCTGTTGAAAGTGAAACAGCCAATCAGAGCGATTTGTAATATTTCACCTAAAAAACTGGTGAAATATTACAATCCAGCCATGGCCGATGCTGCAATATCATCGGCCATGGCTGGAAACACTTATGTGACCCCCCACACCCCACCGATCGCCCCCCCAAGCCACCGATCTGTGCTCTGCTCCCCTCCGTCTTGTGCTCCGCTCCCCCGTCCTCCTGTTCGCTCCTCCCGTGCTCCTATGCCACCCCCCCATGCTCCGACGCCCCCCCGTGCCCCGATCTCTACCCCCTTATACTTACCGAGGCTCCCGGTGTCCGTCCATCTTCTCCATGGGCGCCGCCATCTTCCAAAATGGCGGGCGCATGCGCAGTGCGCCCGCCGAATCTGCCGGCCGGCAGATTCGTTACAAGTACATTTTGATCGCTGTGATAGGTTCTATCACAGCGATCAAAATAAAAAAATAATAAACCCCCCCCTTTATCACCCCCATAGGTAGGGACAATAATAAAATAAAGAAATTATTTTTTTTTCTTTTTCCACTAGGGTTAGGGTTAGAACTAGGGTTAGAACTAGGGGTAGGGTTAGGGGTAGGGGTAGGGTT